>NW_024754249.1:1227500-1290000 GCF_018991925.1 Homarus americanus | reverse complement strand
AGTCTTGGTGAAGGGTGACAAAGGTGAAGTATACAAGAGCGTGAATGTTGTGTTGTTGATCGAGTTGTGTCCATTGATTTCCCGTGTCATAATGAGAAGGTCCGTGAATGTGTGGGAATGTATATTAAGCGTATACTCGTTGCTTTCTTCTACAGGTGTGCCAGTAGTGGTCTACGCTACTGCCGTTGACTGATTCACTCGCTGGCAAACTTGTTTTTTTTTATATTCGTGGAGAAAATTATATTTACATTTAATGCTGACTTACGCACGAATAACACATCCTCGTTCTTTCGTATCCGGGTCTCACGCACAAAGAGAGAGTGGCACGCAGCCTTTCCTTGATCCCAATCGGGAAGGTAACCCACGCTCTCCTACCAGCCCAGGCGTGAATTTAACTCTGCCTCCATTCAGCCTGTCTCCTGAGTCCTTACTCATCATGGATCAAAGTCAGTCATGTACAACACTCACTCACGTCCTCAGCCATCAGAGAGCTCTTCCCTAACCCCCTCGCGAGGCAGGGATCATCCTCACTCTACATCCTCCTCCACTTTTGTAACTTTCCCTCAGTTTCCTTCCCCCTTCTTCAGTAAAACCAGAGTTTTTTTGGTGTTCCTTATTCAGTACCAATCCTGCCACACCGTTAACGACGTCACTATTCTCCTCGGTATCCTGAACCGTCACTCCCTATGCCCCTGATGGTAACTCCTCTGTCCTAATACTGATCCTGATACCTTCCTGCAAAGCTGATTGGGTTACGCCAACCTCAGCTGCAACAATCAGTATCCTGACTCTCCTGAATTCAGCTCAAGTTTCCCGCCATCTCTCTCCTCAATAACGAGCCACATCGAGTCTCCCCCTCACGCAGGGACTCTCGTACACAACTGTCTAGACATGACGTACTTGGGTTCTCTGAGATTATGTAACATCACTAATTATACTTAATACTCAAACGATATATTACGTCACAGTGGTGGGATCGAGCTATATCAGTGTTATGTAAGAGATGATGTAAAGGTTCAGGTAGTTATGGGAATATCCTACAGAAAGTTCCACACTAATGTAAGGAACTTTTTTAATAAGATGACTAACAAAAACCCCAACACCTAACACTATGTTCAGATGAAATATTCTCCCAAGTTATAAGTTTCAACTTTGACCTGGAAACAAAGACGGACACCTGAGTGACAGACCGTCTCGCTACCTGTCATACTAAATTCTTCTTCATTATAATAACCAAAACACATCAGAGAAACTGCCACGTCTGCCACTGTGATGGGTCATATGTGGTCGACTGAGATTCCTGTTGTGAGTTAGATCATGAACATATCTTACATCACTACCTCACCTTAACCATAAAAACTAGGACGAAAAGTTTCTCCTATTCAATGACAACTTAATTAATGTTAAATGATATCTTGTTTATGTCTCTTATAACCCCAATGACTTTTAGTGAAGGTTAGGTGAGGTTAGGTTAGGGGAGGTCAGGGAGGTAAGGTTAGATTAGGTTAGGTTAAATATTCCCAACTATTCGATATAACTCCAGCAATTAGAGACTCTCAATGGTTCTGTCGTAAAAACAAATTAGAATCTTCTTCAGGTGATGGTAGGGGAAAACTCTTAGTGTCATTAATTCTATCGTAAACAGTAAAAGTTAATCCAGGTCCTCAGACACACCTGTTAGGAGAGACGGGTCAGGTATAACACTCAGTAATTACCCAACACTTCAAGTTTTATCTCATCAGAAGCTTTGGCCTAAAATATTAGTGGCCATTACGGAGAACTTGGGGCGTCTGTACAACACTCTCTGGGTAATGAATTATTCCCGGTCTCTGTACAGTAAGTGATGTGGTGGGTGTATATAGTCAGGAGCGGGTGATGACAGCGCAAGACAGAGCATCTGAGAAGGTTCCCTCACTGTTATTACTTGTTCTATTACATATGGTCAACTCCTTCTCTGATCAAGGTGTATTGAAGAGCTACCCGTCTGTAACTGTCTTCACTTCCTCTAGTATACTCGAGAAGTTACTATAATAGAGAAGATCAAATAATAATGGTATGTAATTAAATGTGTTTTGAGCATTATATTTAATTCGTATTGATATATAACATAATGAAACCAAAGAACACTATGCTATACTACCCACTAGTACATTAGTGCTGCAGCACAGTAACAGACTGATAGTCACGTTTCGAAACATTTCCAGTTGTCAGTTGTTTGATTATTAACTACGAAAACAACAGTTTGAAAAGTCTGAAAATTTCCCGGGAGTAAAAGGTAATGATGAATTTCCCGGGAGGTGAGTTGTCAGTTTTACCTCCGGGAATACCGGATCCTGTTGATGATCCCTATTAAACACACTAAAGCCACCCAGAGTGGTTAGGCCACGTTACGTTTTGTAAGACTAGGTCAATGTTACGTTACGTTATGTTAGATTAGGTTAGGTTAGCGTTGGGGTGTTTCATCATCAGGTCTAATCTTTAGGTTATCCGAAAAATAATCCTTTGTATCAGAAAATGTCAGGGATCCATTGTATATCTGTTGACACGACGTAATCCAAGGCACCATGAACCAGCTGAACTTAAGGTGTTTTATCATTGTGTTGAGATCAGTGTATTTACCAGCTGCCTCTCATGACACCTGCGGCTCTCCCACGTGTCCATATTGTTGATGTTGTTCAATTTATATCTGTAAAACTGACTCAATATCTTGTTTAAAATAGGTGAGTGGTGAGGGGAGGGTGGTGACTGGTGAAGGAAGATCGTGGTGAGGGAGGGTGAGGAGGGAGGATGTAGGTGGTGAGGGAGTGTGAAGAAGAAGGGTGGTAGTGAGGGAGGATGAGGTGAGAGTGGTAGTGAGGGAGGAAGCAGAAGGAAATTGTGGAGTTAATTGGGTCTCTGCCAATCTTTATCTGACGGGAAGCCTATCACACGCACACAAACACACGCACACGCACACAAACACACGCACACAGCTAATTACTTCGTCAGATGATATTAGAGGTAACAACACGTTGAGCAAAATATCGCATGGCAGACAGACAGACAGACAGACGTACACGAGAACGCATCTAGTCACTACGGTAAAGTCTCAGCTCAAAACTGCTATCATTCTAGTCATCAACTATGGGCCCCAGCGTTAATGAGCCAGTTATGTATATTAGTCGTATTTATCATCAATTTCTTGTATATATCTTTGGTTATTGCTGCAATGTCTGGGTTTTTTTAAATTCATTGTATCTGTTTTTGTCCACGTTTATTGTCGAAAGGATCTTTACCTGTTCACACCTGTTAAACAAAAGACCTTAACATATCCACACCTGTTGATCAGAGAACCCTCACCTGTCCACACCCTATTTTTGTTTTTTTTATGTACGAGTTTTTTGTGCCTGAGCGACCATCAGGCCTCAACCACCGCTTACAAAGTCTTAAAACTCTCCACCAGACTAGAACAACTTTTAAAAGATTACTCAACTAATAGACTATGGGCAGGCCTAATTACCTACTCCATCGGCAGTCTAATTATTTTCTAAATCACCCCCCGTTAATTAGTGTTAGTTACAGAGCCATTGTACATCATTAGGGATTACGTAGCTCCTGTAAAATATCAAGATGTGTTGTTGATGTGATACCTGTAATTATCTCTCCGCGATGTTCAGGTTCAAGGTGAAATTTCCTTTTAAATGTGTTACCTGTTGCTTGATTCACCAGTCCTCTGACACGCCCTCTGCTGGCAACTAATCTTATTTTTACACGACACTAATCCCGTGGTCATCAAGGTGTACGGAATTGATTAATCTCCGCTACCGTGATGCATTTACATAACACCCCTCAGGCAGGTACTAAATTAACAATGATAGGAGGAGAGTGTGGAGGTGGGCAGGTGAAGTATAGCAACATTTCTACTAGTACTGTGTGTGTGTGTTTGTGCTCACTAAGCGGGGAAGTTCAGCAAGCCCTGGAACTATGAGGAAGTGTCTTAGTTACTACTCACTGCCTCCCCTCCCTTCCCCCCCCCCCTCCCTCACACACACACACCTCCAATTAGTTTGGTAATGATCGACGATAAGATAGTTTACATACGTCAGGCCGCCAAAGGCCTTTGTGATGAGATTAACTTCCGAGTATTGTCACTGACTAGTTTCCGTGTGTTGGTGAAGCTGGGTGCCTGGATCTCCTCTGTCAGTTGCTTGTATGACACACTTTGGTTGAGCGTCGTTACAGTGATGTATTATAACTCACTAACGCCCAGTACCCTTACATAAAGTGGTAGTAGTAGAGCGTGTCCTTGGGTGTATGTAACGGAAGCAGGATGTTATCAAAGACCGCCAGTCTACATAAGCTGTGAGCGAGTGTGGTGAGCGATGCACAAGTTGTGTAACGTATCGTGTAGTTTCATTAGACGGTAAACACAGTTGCCGCGCCGAGGGACTTATCTCAGGTCCTCAACACAGTTACGCAAACGTCCGCCAGATGGGAATAGTTATCACGGCTTCCGGATATCGTATTTGTCACTTTGTTGTTTGTTTGTCTTATCATAACAACTTCTCTAAGGGACGACAAAGGGATCATTCACCAGCCTCATCAACGTTGGTACATTGTTATTCATCCTATTATTTATCCCTGACATAAAGTGATGACTCGTGTATGATGAATTCCTCAGATTCGTCTAACTTTATCATTATCTTCAATCATCTGTTATTAGTTTTAGCCCTTAATAATGCACAAAGCTAATTACAAACATATATGTCATATTTTGAACACCTTAAGGCTATACCTAGAATGGTTAGGTTAGGTTAAGTTAGCATCAGTGTGTATAATCATCTCGTGAAATAAGTTAGGGTGTTTATTCTTCAGGTGATCCCATTTTACAATACACGATAATTATTTCTCAACGACTGTGTTAAAGGTCCTCCTGATAACTACTGAACATAGTGGTAAGTGTCGTAACTCTACTCTGTGTTCAGTTAACAATGGCAACAGTTTTTTCATATTTAAATATTTTGTACACTTTTTATATTTTATGTCTGTATGTTTAGTTCATTTTTATTTTTTTTTATTTTGGGGGGATTTATTTTATTTTTTTTAATAATGCGCCAGAAGAGTGAAGCATATTGCTGTATTTTTATTGTTTGTTTGTCTGTCATCCTATCTGTCTGTCTACATTTCCATCTATCTGTTTGTTTACCTGCCTGTTTGTGATGTCTGTCTGTCTGTCTGTCTGTCCTATATTATATTGGTGAAATAGTTGCGTTTAATAATTAAATTTAGAATACTTGATTGTTGTCCTGTTTACTCTTTATATGATGACGTATAGCTGTGAGTGACGTAAACGATTGACGTATAGCTGTGAGTGACGTAAACGATTAACGTATAGCTGTGAGTGACGTAAACGATTGACGTATAGCTGTGAGTGACGTAAACGATTGACGTATAGCTGTGAGTGACGTAAACGGTTGACGTATAGCTGTGAGTGACGTAAACGATTGACGTATAGCTGTGAGTGACGTAAACGATTGACGTATAGCTGTGAGTGACGTCTTCCTCAGGTAAACTACATACAAACTAGCTTTCTCCTCTTCATCCCTTTCTCTTCCTCCTCTTTATCGTCCAATCTTCTTCCTCTTTATCGTCTTATCTTCCTTTCCTCCATCCTCTTCTATTCCTCGTCTTCATCCTCTTATCTTCCTCTTCTCCATTTCCTTCTCCTCCTCTTCCTCCTCCCTGTATGCCGTGGTACATCAGAGTCGTAGGTGGAGCAACTCGGCCTCAATAAGTGACGTAATCCAGACTAAATCATCAGCCAGACACCTGTTCATCTCCATCCTCATGAGTCAGACATTACCACAATAAGGGACATGACGCTGTGACCAAATCATCTCACAAAGGGGAGGTGAAGACGCCTGCTGGTTATTTCCTCAGTAGGTGGGAGGGAAGGAAGGAAGGGGGAGAGAGGAGGGGAGAAGGGGTGATATGACGGCGTGGATGGGCCTCATGGGTGTCATTAATCGTGGACATGAAGGGCTAGGGACTGACAAGGTAGTTTTGGTTTAATTAATTCCAGCCGGGGGAGAATCGCCCCTCTGGGTGGGTGAGACACGGCACGTTTTCCCGTAGCGAGTTTTCGTCTCTTCCCGTGGCGTGTAAAAATTGATTTACTTAATATTGTTTTCGGAAATTCTCAGCGGTGAGTAAAATGAAGATTTACTGAAATGCTTTTTTATATGTTATTAGTCACTGAAAGCTGTGGTATATATGTACAGTATTACATTTACGTTTTTGTACTGTATGTAGCATTGGCTTTATCCTTCTCGTCACTCTCACATCATCAGACGGTGGGCAGTCGTTGGGTTCACTATTGCTCAGTGGTGTCAGGTACTGTATATGGACAGACCTTTAGTGTCCCTGAGTTTACGCTAATGTTGATCTAACCCAAACTTTCAAAGAATTCACATTTGGTGTTGTCGCCGGCAGTTATGTTATGAGCTCACAGCTTATATGCCAAAGGACTTTAGTTTCGAAGGTTTTCTGTGATTGAGGTTGTCACGTCTTGTAAAGCGGCCACCAACTAGTTTCAGTTATGTACAGTGAGGGAATGAAGGGTCTTCCCGGCTTTGACTGGAGTATAATGAAACCTGACTACCCAACACAGTGAATGGTGTCACTGTTGACCCCCTCCCAAGGTTCCACAGGTCTGTCTATGGGTTCCTCACATGCAAGTTTCGAATGGCTCAACCGTTCTGTGATGTATTCGTCAAAACCCCGGGACGATACTTCATCTCTCACTGTGACTGCTCTGTGCTACTGAAGAACTGATACACGCCAGTAAGTCGGCTCCTGCTTTTGTGCAATATAAACTGGCCAAATGTACACGTTCTAGTCTCTTTGTGTGTGTCACCACCAGTCAGGTCGCCCTCTAGTCTTTAGCACATCTCAGAGGACCAACAGAATTACTCTATCCCAAATGAGACAACACAACACCTTTAAAGTCTTATGAGGTTCGGACCATCAAGATACTTCCAAGATCTTCATATGAACCCAACCATGCAGCTAATTAGTAAAGTTTACCCTCTTCTCACAATGATTCGAAAACTTCCCTCTGTTATAAACTTATACACCCAATATTTTTCACATCTAGTTTCACTTAGGACAAAATCACCATTATATTGGGACACGTGGTGCACTTCCTTATTATTACTTTAGCCAATGGTCGTCGTCCTGCTTTTCCCAACGTTAAAGCTCAACCTCCATATTTTGCCACCAGGCTTCAGGCACATTTAGATCGCTCTGTAAGTTTTCGCAATGATAGATTTTTAACTTTCCAGAGAACAGTATCGTCGGCAAACATGTATATGGATGCGTGAATGGCATCTACTAAGTTATCTAAGGTACAAACAAACAGCATCCGTCTTAGCACACAACCTGGTACATATGACGCTCTCTCACTAGATCACCTCACATTGTTTACCACCATAAAGAAAGTCATCGATCCATGACGGGACATTACCTGTATTCCGTATCCGCTCTTCTCATCTCACCTGTCAGCCTTAATGAGGAACACTGACAAATACCATGGCAAAGTCAAGGTATAAATTGTCAATGTTATCATGTTCGGGCATTGTTGATCATACCCACAGGACCTCCAGTGTCATGCAGGAGCGTCCAGGCATAAAGTTGTTCTGGTATAGATGATACGTTAAGACATCGCTTATAATGTTCTCTGGCACTTAACACTGTGTACAGTCAAAGACAAAAGTCGCGTCGGGGTTTTGTCCGAAGATTAAATATAACTCGTGAAACATTATGAGAGCCCTACCACAAGGCAGAGCGGACCAAAAGTTTAGCTCTTCGGCATATGTTTTCACCAAATTTCACGACACGACTTTTGTCTTTCATTGTACGTTAAGCTCCCAGGTCTTTAATTGTTCAGGTAGTGGCGTCGGTGGGTAGTGGCGGTCAGTCTTAATGATATTTGTGCGTATGTCCAGTCATGAGGGATGTTTCCTTCTTCATTACTAAAGGATTGTGGGAATTCAGTACATAATTATCCTAACACTGGAATACACAACGTAAGAGTTAAGACTTATCAACCTAGAATTTAGTTGATACACATTTCTCAGAAGCCTTAATACACTTGTACTAAATTGAATAGTCTGTGTTGGAAACTGGATAAACTATTTTCATCTTACTTATAAAAGCAAAAATTTAATTTGTGTAGCGCCTCCTCCTTGTCCCGGCCTTACTCTTTTATACCTGCCACACCAAATCCAAGTTCTGAGAGACCCACACGTGTCTTTAACTTTGATGTGAAGAAGTAATAGAAAGTTTTAAGGTTTGTCTTGGGCCTCGGCTTCAATTCTCCTCTGTTATCCTCTTTCTAGCCGCCTACGCTCTGCCTCAGCTTTGAACCCAACACCCCCCACACTGTCCTGCCCATCGTTAGTAGCAGCATACTCCCTGAAACTCTGAAGATTTCCTCGTAACTTTACTGAGTGGTGTTTGATTCACTTATAAAAGTTTACGGGTTTGGTCTTGTGAATATATTTGGACATTAGCTTTTTTTTTTTTGCTTCGTTTTTATGGATTTTCCTGAACCTTGGCCCTTGTCATGGTCCAAGAAATTACTGCATGTGAAGGACAATACCAAATGATGACTAGTGAAAAATTCGTTACACCGAGTCAAATTTTCACTGAATAAATAACCTATCTATCTACAGTATAATATGTGTCTGTTAAAAGTTTAGCAGAATCTCTTTATTTTATTTAAAGCAACAAAGATTTTCAAGATACACAAGAAAATAAATCATGAGTCTCCCTCGAGTCTTATAATGACCACCTTCTTGAAACTATTAGATTAGCGAAGAAATTTTCAACACTAAGTCGAAGAAGTGTAGTGACCCAGTGAATTACAGCCCTCGACTTCTGTCCTAAGAGTCGCTGGATCGTGTTCGGAGAGCCCCTTATTGGCCCATCTGTTGAATGGGTGTCTAACCTTACAGCTGGGGAAATGAAGGCGATCGAGTACAGTGCCTGGTCATATATCCTTCAGTGTTTGTGTGGTGTTAGCATTGACCCTGTAAGACCCACATTCACTTCCCATATATCGTAGTCAATGTAATATTCTTCCAATAAATATTCATCACAAACCCTCGTCCGATAGTTTGAATAACAATGACTTGAACGAAACAGAGAAAAACTAATTCTGTAACATTAATTTTATCTCAAAGTTCTAAGCACAAATTCCTTTCAATATGTAGATCAGTATAAACATTGATGGGATTACAGTCGACCCTTGGCTTACTCCTCCACATTTTGCTATGAATATTTATCTGAGTATCGATGTCCAATGTTTTAACGAGGACAGATCTGACTAGATCCCTCCTCCTCCTGCTGCTGCTGCTCCTTCGTCGCCTCTTATCGGCCTCTCCTTAAACCTTTATTGCCTCGTATGTTATGATCCCGACCTCAACGCAGTGATTCTCTCTCTCTCTCTCTCTCTCTCTCTCTCTCTCTCTCTCTCTCTCTCACAGTAAAACAGACACAACGCAAAACAAAAGTTCACCTGAATAACTTATTTAAATGCTACAGCCAGGCATATTTTTTTCCAGGATTGTCAGAGATGATGACTGTGTGTAAGGTCATTCTTTATTATTCATCCTAGAGGAAGAAAATACTAAACTTGCCCCAGGGATGAAAAAGATCGTGTTTATTTGGCGTTTGTTTGGTTGTTCTATTGCCCGCCTTTCATGATCTGACGGAGGGAGGTTGATTCAGGTGAACAGTTCTTTGGGTTTTGTTATTGTTTTATAGGTTGTAAATAGTTGATGTTAATTGCTGGTTCGTATCTAGTGCCTTGTGTTTGTAGAACCGAGATACTGACAGTTCCACGATGCAGAAAATTCCAGAGATGTTTATTTCAACGAGGTATTGTAAGGACCAGTTCTTGACCCCGACCTACGTCTAGGGTACGTTTTAATTCCTCTTCAGAAAAAATAAATAATTAAAATATCTTTTTTCGGGGGGGTGGGGGCAATTCCACCCCTGTGTCAATGTCAAGTTGGTCTCAATGTTGTACACTAGTTTGGGACAGTTGGCAGTGCAGTGAGTTTTCCGTTCTGCCACCCGTTCTCTAGACTCCCTGGAGGAAGCTTCAATCCACATGCCAAGGTCGACAAAGATCAGGTCGTAGCCGTGAGAGAAAGAAGTCTCCATACAGACGGACACACTGTTTTAGTATACAGTAGAGTGAAATTTAATGGATATACTAATGATTTTTCTGTATTATAATTCCATTTTAGAGAACCTCAGCCAACCAAAACTATTATATCAACCAAGTCAGATCAATTCATCCTCCTTCAAATATCTTCAGTGTTTGACAAGAGGACATCGCCTCACTGAGTATATTTAACAACGTCATTTATCTGATCTCTTACTCCGTCTTTTAGGTATTAGAAAAATAACGATGTGCGACACTCATACACTCAGACATAAGTTATATCCCAAATATTGTCTAAGTATGTCTTTGTCAACATAATGATACTTGTTTGTGCTACTGTTGGATGCTTGCTTAAATATATATGTTTGTTTTTATTATATTGAAGTATATCAATTAAATGTTGTGTATTTGAAATATTTGGTTGCGTGTCTGAGTAAATAATTTCAAATATTTATTCTCAATATATCGAAATATACTGTATATGTTTGTGGTATATTGAGTAGTAGTAGTAGTGAACCAAAACAAAAGCACAACAAATAATACACAACATCTTACATCAAAACATTTTATCTATTTACAAAACATCGCCTTTGATAGATAAATGAACATTGAAGAAATTTGAATGATGGCCGTGAATGAGAGTTGTGAATGAAAGCTATGAAAGAAAGTCATTAATTAGAGCTGTGGATTAAACCTGCGAATTAATTATACGAATGAAAGATGTGAATGAATGCCAGGAATGAATAATGTGAATTCAAGTTGTAAAAGACCGTGTGTGAATAATATGAATGAAAATTGATTGCCAAAGTACGGTACACGATTCTAGACATTAATTCTACGCTAAAAATTACAGCAAGCATTTTATTGCATTGTAGTCAACGGTAAACGCTAACTACATGCTTATAGTGTTACTGTTAACTCTAAACGCTAAAAGATACCCGTTTTTTTTTTTGCATTAATATCAACGCTATACGGTAATTAAACGCGTTAAAACAATATACTTAGCCGGTACTTTTTCAACGCAAGAATTAACGCCGCAGTCAACAAAAAATTTCGCCTGGGGGAAATTTTTGAATGCGGCTTATTGCGTTGGCGTGTTCAGTACTATATAAGGCAGCGCGTTGACAGCTGTGGGCCTCTAAATCTACCCCGGGAATTCAGAGGGTGAAATGAGTTCCTGAGTTCCCAAATGTTCCTGACAGAGAGAGAGAGAGAGAGAGAGAGAGAGGTGGGGGAGAAAGAAAGAGCTCTAGATAGATAATAAGGAAATGAAAGATAGAAAAAGACATGAGAAAATAAAATAGAAGGAAAGAGAGTGAGAGAATGTCGACTACTTATACATAGATAAAGATAAATGAGAATAAATGAAAGCGAGAGAGCGCGCTACTTACTGACCACCACACACACACACACACACACACCTTATCAACACGTAATCTAATTCTTGCCTTACTCTTTGTTGCATTAAATTCCTTATCCTGGGTAATTACTCGAACGTGGGTTGTAACGAGGCGGGAAAAACACGTTGATCCGTGGCGTTACAAACAGGAGGAAACTGTATTGATCTTATTTTGTAATGTGGTGTTACAGCTTCCGTCACCTTCTCACCACATACATACATACATACATACATACATACACACACAGGGAGAGAAAGGTTTCATTCATTAACACAACAGTACGATGTGATTCATAGCTAATCGTAAAAGTTGTTTATATAATTAATAAGGATGGTGATGAAGAAACTGGTGTGTGTGTGTGTGTGTGTGTGTGTGTGTGTGTGTGTGTGTGTGTGTTTTTCGTATTTTCCTGTCATCTCTTCTCCATTTTCCTCACATTTTCCTGACGCCTTTGTCTCACTAGGAGGTAACAGATGAGAGAGACAGGTGATGGTAAGTGGCCACGCCTGTCTAGTGTTCACCGTCTCTTTTAGTACGCCTCTTGATGACGGTGGTGCTGAAGAATATACGGGTGACGTAACTTAGGCCTCATGAGAGTATTATTATTATTGGTAGTAGTAGTAGTGGTAATGGTGATAGTGGTGTTTATTATTATTAGTAGTAGTAGTAGTAAGTAGTAGTAGTAGCACTGGTGTTTATTATCATTATTAGAAGTAATAAGTAGTAGTGTTTTACTATCATCATCATCATTTATCAATATCTTTTACCTTACTACACCAACTGTGAGGCTCTTTAATATATTATCTTAATCTGTTACCTTCTTATCGATGTTCGTCAAAAGTGAGGGTCGGAGTACAGTGTTTAAAAATGACTGTCTATCTGTCAGTTTGTCTCTCTGCTTATCTGTCTGTCTACCTGTTACTTTCTGTCTAGCTTTTTTTTTGTTGACGAGGATCACACACAGGACATAGTGATAATACTATAACCTGTATGTGTGTGTGTGTGTGTATGTGTGTGTGTGTGTGTGTGTGTGTGTGTGTGTGTCTGATCTGGGAAACATTTCTTGTATTACCCCTTAACAGGACCCCGCCTCCCACCCCTCTCAAAAAGAAAACCCTACCACCTCTTCAAATTACCAAAATTTTCTTAATATTAATAATAATCCACCACGAACGACCATATTATAATTATACCATACTGTTAATATAGTTATAATGAGATGTTAACTGGAGGTACATTATAGTAAAAAGGTCATTATTTATTTTTAACACACACGAAGGTAATTCTTGATGATGTCATAAATTAAATCACTTTTTGTGTTTTGTTAACTTAATCTCCTTGTTGTTTTTCCCCCATGATGAAGCCTCAGTCTAAAAGAGTACGGTAATGATGTCAGCTAAATGATTACTTGTCATGTGAGATAAATGCTGGTGATTATTTCCTCTTAACAGCGGCGACGTGATGACCTTAACCTGCTTACTGATTGTTTTTATTGTTTATGTCCTATCCTCATTTTGAAACTTTTATACCTGTACCTGTACTTGTGACTACCTGTATTTGTGAGTATACCTGTACTTGTGACTGCACTCGTGACTGTACCTGCACTTGTGACTGTACCTGAAGACTGCTACATGTTCTGGATTGATATATATATATAAAATGAACCAACGATATAAGTAAATATTCTCGTAGATGAGGCACAGTGTCAAGAATGTTTAGTATTAACATTGAACGTCCCTAGTGAGTGTTATAGTCTGACTCCCAACTGACTCGCATAAACTTGTAAATAGGGAATTGTTGGAACGAAAAACACAAATAACCCACACCAGTAGCCCATCCTAATAATAGTAACCCGCATGAATAACCCACATGAGCAACCCGCACCAGTAACCTATATTTTTCCTATAATCTTTGTCATTACTTTCATTATTTTTACTATTTTTTACATTAATTTTTTTCGTTTATTACTTTTTATCAGACTCGAACGTCACAAGAAACTAAACTCTTAATGCACACCAGTAAATAAGTTTATTGTCTCGACCTCTTGTTCAGTTTCCACGTAGTTTAACATTGAATTGCTTAAATATTCACCTGGACTGAGAACCAACCTTCTCTAGGCACAGATTTGTTTCCCTCCATTATTTAAATTGAGTGACATGAGGCCCAAGCGTAAACTATATTCTTGCTGGGTTGTGTGTAAGGATAAGGACACACTGTTGCCGGTGTGGGGGAGATGCTCAAGCCAATCTCGTAAGGGTAAAGTTAAGTGTACAGCAAACTCTTACCTTAGTAACAGGCGAAGTTTGGGCACAGCACAAGAGGCCGGCAGCCACCAGGAGCGCTAGGAACATGCTGTCGGGTCGACCTGCTTCAGTAATATTCGACTTTTATGTTTAGTTCTCGACCTGTAATTGGTCGAGTTGTTACCTGGCTGCCCACTGACTCACGAGCCCGAGCTACCTGCTGATCGAGCGACACGCGACCACGATGTAGAGCCTGTTGCTGGCCAGCCTGCTCTTTATACTCGTGTACCCTCCAGACCCCGCCCATCCGCGCGTGACGTCACATCTCTTTACATCTCGGGATTGGCTGGCATCACTCACTTCACAGAAACTCTGCTGTGACCTGAGAAATGGATCCGTCGCAATCACCCTCACTGTGGTATTCATCCTCGTGCTTGTGATGCCCAGCACTATTCTCAGGCCAGCGTGGGAGTGGGAATGTGGAAGAATGAGGGCGCTGGTAATAGCCGCCCACGCGTCTGCTTGTGATGCAAGAGCCGCCCACCGTAGGCGTTGCCCCGCCCACACTTTTATCCTCGCGGGAAAATAATATCAGAGTCCTCCCGCTACAGCTCTGCTCGACTGACCAAGGATATTACACCTCGTCCTCCGGCTCCCCATAAGTCACCTTCAAGAAACTCACTTGTGTAGCGTACAATATTGTTTAATTGGTATTAAACTTTATCTCTTATGGTCACCTTCACTTACACTCATTGATCAAGTTATTGATGTTTTACCTCCATCATCATAATTGTCATTATTATTATTATTATTATTATTGATGGTGGTAGTAGTAATAGTAATTAATAGCTATAGAAATAGTAGTAGTAATACGTTTCATTACTGCTGTACACACCAGAAGTTTTACATCTCACACTTGTTGGTTGAGTCACATACTAGACCCCTGTAGATGACATGTTACCCCCTCACCATCTTCCCCCCCTCACTCTCTTCTCCCCCTCCTCATCCCCAACTTCCCCCTTTCCTTTCCGGATTATAAAGAACGCAGAACGCAAAGAGACGAGAGCCTGATAAAACACACACACACACACACACACTAAACCACATCAAGTCCCTAGTCATAACACTATCTGTGAGGGAGTTACTACACCACGTGTCTGTTGTTCAACATCTTAGCTCGCATGACCTACGTGACCTCCACTGTAAACATTAATCTGTATGTTCACTGTATGTTCCTTTACCTTTCGCTAGTGAAGTCATTTGTTAAACCACCAATGTATGTAATAAGTCATTTATGTCCAATGTATATTTTCAACCTTCGGGCTCCAGAACTTTTAAAATAAACCGTTAATTATTATTATTATTATTTTTAGTATTATTATTATTACGCGCGCGCACGCATAAAAATGGACGTCCTCCACCCACACACACCCACACACACACACACACACCCCCACACACCTACACACACACACACCCACACACACACACACACACACACAAATACAGTTCCTTCAGGGTATGTTTTCGTTCAGTACAACCTTTGGGTGTATTAAACATGTCACAAAATATATGAAATATTTGTTTTATAAATTGTTTATCTTTAATACGATGTTATTGCGTTCGCTCGTGTGTGTGTAGGGGGGGGGGGGTCAGGTCGACAGTATTGTATCTCCAACATGGGATAATTACAACGAAACTTTACTCTAAAAGTTAACATTAATGAGAGGAGGCAGCTGATTGGTCAGGTTGGCTACAATAGTCATCAGTCTATTTTTTCTTCTTCACATTGCCGTCATTACCAGATTGGCCGATCCTGAACCTTACTAACACAAGTGATGGGCCAGCAGCTCACTGATTAGAGATCCTGTTTAAGATTCGTGATTATATATATAAGATTATGATAATATGTGTAGTTAAAGAGAATAGGTAGTGCAAATCATCTGATGCGATTGTTGGGGTTTGTTCAGTATTGTGGTTACTCATTAGTCCTGGGGTCACTCACGAGTTTTATTGTCACTCATTAGTCCTCTGGTCACTCACGATCCCTGTGGTTTACTCAACAGATCTATGTTCTCTAAAATGTCGTATGGTCACTCAGTAGTCGTGTGGTTTTTCATCGTTATTGACATCACAGAACAGTCCTGCAGTCACTCAATAGTCCTGCCGTCACTCACTAGTCTTATGGTCACTTTGAAACACCATTCATGCCGTGACTCACTATTCTCATGGTCACTCATCAATTTTTGGCCGTTCACCAGTTCCCTTGTTACTCATTAATCTCGTGGTCACTCACTAGTCCTGTGGTCACTTTTGTCACCTTTTTGTTATCACTTAACAGCTTTTTGGTCTACGGTTACTCACTAGTCTAATAGTCACTCAAAAATGACTTTATTACTCTCCAGTTTCACGGTCACTCATCAGACCCACAGTCCATGTATCACTTGAGTAAGGATTACTTCAGGACTTACCTAACACTTGAGTGAGGGTGAGTCCACGGACCCTTTTATCACTCGAGAGAGGGTGACCTTTCAGTGGCACTCCTCGCTCAGGCTTCAATATCCTCCCTCCTCCTAGTTCTGAGTGTTTCATTCTGTATATAGCTGTCAGCCTTCCACTATTTTTTCAGTATACAAATTAAAAACGATTGTATGAAATTAAATAGAATTGTTAGGTGTAAGGTGTGTGTGTGTGTGTGTGTGTGTGTGTGTGTGTTATTGGCGGCCATGTTCTCTAGTGTACACCGGTGAACGTCAGAGGGCCATCTGGCGAGTTGTGGCCAAATTTTGTAAAAAGTCTTTATATTTTGTTGCCACTTAAACATTAACTACCTTAGCACTAAACGAGTGGATGAGGTTAAGGTAAGCGTTAAGGTTGTTAATCTTTAGGTTTAATAAGCTGAGGTGGATATTTTCAAGTGACCCCTGAATAAGTTAAGAAAAAATATTTAATTTTTATTTGGAATAGTAGGGGGTAATTGTAATTGTTATGAAACTATCTTGATATGTAATTATAATTGAAACTTGGATAAAGTAGTTGATATTGGTAATTGTAATTGATTCTAAAATATAATTGAACCAACTTTATTATGGAATGACAACTGTACAGGTATGTTGAGCCGCGGGTCTTCACAACATAGTGGAACATACAGTATATATTTGACACACATTTAGTTATTTGTTTCCCCCCAAAGATATTTTACTTTAAATTAAGAGCGGACGAAGTTTACAGCACTCTCTCGTACGTTAATATTGGAATACCCTTAACATTAGCGCTTAAATCTATACTCTCCACAAACTCTCAAATTATTACTACTGTTATTTTGTAGTTATTTTGTAGTCATATCTTCCATTTTACCAAGTCCTTCAAAAAACTGAATCCGGACTCAGTGAATAGAGTCTAATAATCTTCCACAAGGTACGGCTCCCAGCACCACTTTTCAAGACGATTCTCCCGACGGTGTAGAAAAGTCCTTAAGATGACAGCTGGTGGACAGACAGACACGCAGACTCCCCAACACCTTGACTCACCTGAACTGGAATTCAATTATTTTTGTCTACCTGGTCATCATTTATTACACCTGTCCATCATTAAGTGTTTATTATCCTCAGAGGTGCGAGTTTACCTACGTATTGCAGGTGTTTTATGTATTGTTATTACCTGTTCATATTCTAAGTCTCGTGCACCGTATCCTTAAACAATACAAACTGGTTCCTGTTCAAATTTATACATCACTCACAGCACCATAACCAAGCTTAAACAACTTTCACAGCCTTATAACCAAATTTAAAGCTCGTACTCAATACCATTATTAAACTTTAAGCTGACTCAGGAGTTAGCGGAGTATAGTGGCCAGGGTAGTACGGGTTAGACCACACTCTACAGATTACTCCAGCAGTGTCCCACCTTGCCTGTAGAGGGTAAAGCCATCTCGTTACCCTGGAGTGTTTACTGTGATACTGGCGCCACTCTTGCTGGACAGTGGGAGTGTGCAGTGGCCGAGTGTATATAATGCTTACTACCTGTCTTAAAGGGTCGCTGGCCTGCTCCCATGGCATTCTCAGTATCACTTCGTTGTGAATGGTTCCCTAGCTTTACACATGAGGTGGTAGTTGTAGTCGAGTTCAGTGCATTGTCGACCCGCTTCGTTTGGTTGCCAATTACTGTTGATTACGTTAGCTAATTGGAACACCTCTCATGTCTTAAGGTAAATGAGAAATGTCCCGTATGCATCTCCATGAACCTGGAATCTTCATTATTCTGATGTTATCGTTTTCCCTCAGATTGAAAGAAGAAAACCCCATCTATTTGTGTTAATTATCTCAAGACACAAATATCATGCTAAAAATAAGTCTTAATTCCATATTTATCATGACCGTGAGCAGATAGTTCCCTTGTCATAGGGTAGAGGTGAAAGTTACTGGGTCACATGAAGATTAGCTCCCCCAATCTTATATCACCTAATGATTAAACACCCTAACCTAACCCCAAGGAACGCTAGGATATATAGTCATTAGGTTAACAAAGGTAGGTAGGGCCTAATTTCCACGTGGCCACCATTTACCACATTAACTCAACAACAACACTGAGGCTGGTGAATATGACTTGGTCCCTCCGCCACCAGCAAGCCGCCCACACACCCTCACTTCCCAGTAACTGCCGGGTAAATATAGACCCGGCCCGAATGGAAGCTTTGGGGGCGATGTGTACTTTGAGGAAAATCACTTGGAATAACGAGTAACTCAACCGTGTGATCTGAAATAGAAATTCGCTTCTAGGGGAAAAAACAGAAATTCAGGGAAATAATAAAGGGAGAAAAAATGCATCGATAGGGTGAATAAATAGTTGTTGGTGATGGTGGTAGTAGTGCCAGGTACGTATTCTGGTATCAGGTGTTCGTAGAGGTCAAAAGTTAATGACCGACAATTAGAACTTGTATTATGATTTTTCCTTGTAATTATTAAAATCCTTATGGGGACGACCCTGGACCTCTGCGTGTGAACAGGGATCGCTACAATTGCGCCACAAAAACAACAAAAGCAATCCTAGGCTTTGTTATATTCCACACAAAGTCTGTTCATCGTGCTTGTTAAACGCCGTGAACCTCCATTGGGGATTGCCCGTGCCAACTTTGTGGCCAGAGTAGCATTTTACCGAATCCAGCTAAGAAATACGAAGACACACACACATATATATATATATATATATATATATATATATATATATATATATATATATATATATATATATATATATATATATATATATATATATATATATATATATATATATATATATATATATATATATATATATATATATATATATATATATATATATATATATATATATATACTCGTCATATATTCACCCTGCTGCTCACTTCACACGAGGGCAGTGCTAAAAATAGTGTGACTGCTCCTCGACTGGAAAGCTATATTTGCGGTCAAATAAGGAAATCATATTTGCAGCCTAGAATGTGTGAAACTTTGATAGGCACCCCACGTGATGACTGACCAGAAAGACGTTTGTGGTATTTGGGACTGAAAAATCCTCCGCATTGCTTAATAGTGAGATATCCATTATATGAGGTCGAAATTCAATGAAGTTTAATGGAAATATTTAGTAGTCATGTAGTACCCTGATTTTAAGGTGTGGGTGTGTGTGTGTGTGTGTGTAATCTATCAAGTATTTTCATAACAAGCCCCCCCCCCCTACATACACACGTCCATCCACCAGTGATCATGATGCTGTACAGTTTATCTCGCTGCCTCATGTTGTTATTACCAATACTAGAATATTGGCTTTCGAAGTATAGCAAAAATTTCCACACATTGGTGAGGATGATATTACATACCTTGTTTGTTAATTTAGAGGTCACTGGGTCAAGGTCAGCGATATTGTTGCTTAAGCTAAGTTTGTGATGGCAGAGGAGGTCCAGCCGTCCTGGTCCTCGTGATAGGTGGGGAGAAGTAAGTCAAGTTGTACTGCAGCTATCCCAGAGGAGTATCGGAAGGTGTACTGCCTGCACTCGGGCAGTAGAAGTCGTTTTCGGCTCCGGTCGAAGACTATTGAGTAGGTGAAGGAGCTGAGAATCGAGGTCTTGGGAGGAGGTGAAACTGCAAGTATGGGCACAAAAGCGACGAATCACCCTCCTAGATGGCGTGGACAGGTTGGTTGACGGGGCAGTTACCGCGCGCGCGCGTGTGTGTGTGTGTGTGTGTGTGTGTGTGTGTGTGTGTGTGTGTGTGTGCAATATATACAAGATTCATGCTATTGCTATTAAAAAACTCAACTAATTCTCGCCAAACTCCTGAGTGGAGATAATATCCATTCTATAATTATCAACATGTAAATGGTTCAGCAGCCGTACAGGGGGGAGGGAGAGTTATGCCTGACTGACAGTGTTTTGTGGATGGTTCCGGCAGTCTGTATATTAACTGAAGCCTCGCGGTGTATATTGGTTCACCTCTGACATTAGGCTATGTACTCTTTTTTTTTCCCCCAAGTGAAATATTTTTGTTTTTGTTGTTGTTGTTTGTTATAAGTCAGTGTTTCATGTTGAATTCTCTTATAGCTACGAAAGAATTATTATTATTGTTGTTTTTATTATTATTATTATTATTATTATTATTATTATTATTATTATTATTATTATTATTATTATTATTTTGAGATGTTTTTGTTGCAATAGAATATTTTCACCATTTTACAGGATGATGGATGATGAAGAAAAGACATTCAGAACAGAAGCTTCAACTGTCTGTGTCAAAGGTCAAGAACACAGCAGGAGGTCAGATGTCCACACCTTATCCATTTACAGTAAGTTCAATGTATATACAGTTTTTTAATTTAATTTAATTTCATCACAACTCCTCTTCGTATGTTGTAGACCATTTTATTTAGAGAATAATGTGAATCGAAGTGAATTTTTTGACACCTTTTAATGAATATGACTTTCTTGATGAAATCTAATTTACTTTACAAATTAAAAGACCCACCTTATGTCACACACCTGTACCAATTAGTGCCCTTACCTTATATCACACACCTGTACCAATTAGTACCCCACCTTATATCACACCCGTACCAATTAGTGGCCCACTTTATATCCCACACCTGTACCAATTAGTGTCCCTACCTTATATCACACACCTGTACCAATTAGTGCCCTTACCTTATATCACACACCTGTACCAATTAGTTCCCCACCTTATATCACACACCTGTACCAATTAGTGTCCCTACCTTATATCACACACCTGTACCAATGAGTTCCCTTTCCTTATATCACACACCTGTACCAATTAGTTCCCCACTTTATATCACACACCTGTACCAATAGTGCCTCATATGGATTGTAATAAATAACAGTCAAATCAATATGATATGTATCAAGAAGTATAGACTCTTGATGAAGCATTAATAAGATCACGTCGTTAGTACTCACTTGTTCCGAGGTTCTGTGATACAATTTCCTGCGTCAATATAACTTTTAATATTTGTTACTCGTGTTTATTCCTCGTAGTGCTTCTGTTCCCGGAATGTCGAGGAGTATTAAGTTTATTTACAAATTTGTTGACTCTGTGTGGGGGTGGGGGTGTGGGGGGGTGTGGGGGGGTGGACAACAAATTGACTTTCCACATCTTGGTTGACTCATATCGCCTGGTGAAGAGCGTCAGTAACGTGGAAGATACCTCGTTATTATACACTTCATGGGGACCACTGCCAATTATACCGACGTCCTCTTCAGTGTCAATTCCTTCGTCACGTTCACTTTCTTATTATCGTCATGAAAGTATTACTCCTTCTTTCATCTCCCCTCTTCATTGATGAGTTCGTTTTCTTTGTCAAAATAAGTCGTTGATGGAAACAAACTACACGTGACATGGAGTGAATTTTTTCTTCGTAAGTGTAGAAATATATATATAATTTATGTACTGAGGTGAAGATAAGAAATATTCCCCATTACCAAGGTCTGTTGCGTGCTGGTGACTCATGTAAACACACAAACAAAGGTAAACAGTGGTGGAATTTGGATCATACAAATACATTGAATTTAATCCGGATTCTTATAAAAACCAAGTTAATGATAAATTAGGCTAATTCGCCTCATTACTGCCCCTGTATCAATATTTGGCTGCTGTTTAATAAATACTTATGATTTACGGTTATGAAAAATGTCTGCAATTGAGTAGAAAATTCAGATTGCGTCATATCGATTAAAATTATGAATCAAAGCGCCATCGTGTTAACTAGTGTTATGGGCGGATAGAACCCAGCTTGTTAAAGAGTGTGTAGGCGGCATATAAAGTGAGTAATGGCCAGCGTCCCTGTGTTTATATTGGTTCGTGTGTCTATGCTATATTCAGTGTATTTGTTATGCCATCTTTGTGCTAGATGCTTCCGTTCGTAGTAGTATACCCTGTAGGTGTCAATCCTGGCACTCCATCCGGCACCCAGGACACTACACGAGGATGGAATACACTGCCACGGTATCCCAGTGTTGTGTGTGTGTATCGGTTCCATCCTGTTTACCCTGCTAGGATGAGGGTGTATCATGTTGCTGGGTGATGCAATAGAGACAGTTGGCGAGATTTTATTTTATTTGATTTTATTTATTTATTTATTTTTATTTTTTTTCAGCTTATTAGGAATGAGGTGAATCTAGTTTGTGTTTCATATTGGTGATGGGAGGATAAATACTGGTTATGTTTCCGGTGTGTAAATTAATAACGGGAAGCCACAAAAGCTTAATTGTTTAGTTTTTATTACTATTAATCTATTATTTTCATCAGATTTTAACTTTTATTATTTTATTTAAGGAATTGATATGGAGTATTGTGTATTGGTTTTACTGAAGGTGTAAAATATCGTCCAGCTAATTTTGTGTTTTTTTTTCAGTATCTGTGTAAATCTGTAATCGATCAAATGTTTATTACACAATAGATCAATATATTTTGTTTAGGTCTGGTTTGGTTTGGTTTGGTTGGTATTGGTTAGGTTTGGTTAGTATTGGTTAGGTTTGGTTAGTATTGGTTAGGTTTGGTTAGTATTGGTTAGGTTTGGTGTGGTTAGGATAGCTTAGCTTAGCGTTGCTTTCGGTACAGTTTGAGTACTGTAATTTTACCTTTTTTTTTCATTTTTTATCATCATATAAATCTCAGTTTTACTTGTTTCTCGATAGTAAACGATTCCTTTTAGTTCACTTCCATAACTCACAATGTCTTAAATCAACAGGAGGATCTATTGAATGCTTCACCTTGTTAAAATTCGTCTCCTTTGCTTCTCGTCACAGGGGGTTGGGTCGCGGACGTCGCTTGGGAGAAGTGTGTTTTCTTTCAGAGTTTAAGTGTCCTGGTGTGTGTGTGTGTGTGTGTGTGTGTGTGTGTGTGTGTGTGTGTGTGTGTGTGTGTGTGTGTGTGTGTGTGTGTGTGTGTGTGTGTGTGTGTGTGTGTGTGTGTGTGTGTGTTTAAGGATCCAGTCTGTCTAAATATATATTTATCTAACAAGTCTGTTTATTAAGCTCTTACTGTCTGTCTCTGTTAATCTTTATCTCTCTGTCTTGAACTCTTTTTTTTTCTGTCTATTATACTCTATTTCTGTCTATTATACTCTATTTCTGTCTATTAATCTATCTCTCTATCCATTACTCGGTGTGTAATAAATCTGTCCACAATATTTCATCACCCACAAAAGAGAGCGTAACAAGTGCCGTAATTCTCCCAGGAAAGAAGATAACAAACTCGTGTAACAACAACAAACAAACAACAACAAACAAAAACAACAATAAAAACTACAACAAAAATAACAGCAACAGAAGCAAAAACAACAACACAGACAATAACAACAACAACAACAAAAGTGATATCTTCATGATCATCAACATAAACAAAAACAACGAAAATAATAACAAAAACATCAACATCATCATCAATAACAACAAAAATAATAACAGCAACAAAAACAAAAAACAGTAACAACAAACACAACTCGTTAAGGTGAACTAGAAAGAGTTGAAGATATTGTGTGAGATTATAAGAGGGTGAGGGTCAGGTAGGTGAGGTCCTTGTTAGTGAGGTGACCCAGTTAGCTCTCTCTCTCTCTCTCTCTCTCTCTCTCTCTCTCTCTCTCTCCTTCCTTCTTCTTTCTCCGCTCTTCCTTTCTTTCTTCCTTTTTTCCATCCTTTCTTCTTCCCGTCTCCCTTCCTACCCTCTTCCCTCCTCCTCTCTTCCCCTTTTCCTTCCGATCCTTTTCCCCCTTTCCCTTATCTGCCTCCCTGTCAGAAAAGACGTTTTTTAGGGAGTATAAAGTGAGTTAAAATCAGTTTCTTTAGATTTATAATAATGATCATATGAACATTAGCACCCTCGGTTTTTTTTTATCTCATGATTAAAGACACAATAATGCTAACCAAACTTAACCTAACCTTACCTAACCTAACCTAACCTAACCTAACCTAACCTAACCTAACCTAACCTTACCTCCTGAGATAGCTTTACGGTGCTTAATGATCAGGTGAAATAAGCTGGGAGTTGCTTAATCTTAAGGTGATCAGATGAACGATTATTATTTGGGGGTAAAAAGCTGTTTATAGAATTACAATTATTTGGATTAAGTACAGTATGTAAAAATCTCTTTGTATTTGTAAACGTTGAGGAAATATTTTACAAAGTGTGCCTAACAAGCTAGTTGGTCACGCTGAGTCGTCTTCCTTCATCCCCACCACCTCCTCCACTCCCCCACCCTCCTACTCCCCACCCTCCTACTCCCCACCCTCCCACTCCCCACCCCTCTCCCCCACCCCCACTCCCCCCTCCCCTCCCACCCTCCCACTCCCCACCCCCACTCCCACCCCCACCCCTCCCCCACCCCTACTCCTCCACCCCTTCTCCTTCACCCTAGTCTTTACAATTTGTCAAAGTCAACAAAATCATCGAACAGTTTCCTGGTTTATTGTCATATAATAGGATGTCGCCTCGCAGAATTTCGTCTCGTAACAATATTTTTCGTGTGAGACTGGAAAATATTATTCAACTGTATCGATATTAACTTCATTTGCCGGGAATCTTTGTTTTTTTTCCGATATGTAGAGAGGAATATTTTCATTTCTGTACATTTACTTCACCATTATGTCACTACTCACCAGGAAAGATCGCTAAGTGTCCTGGTACCCAATGTTGAAGGTCACTTGTATGATGCACCAATTTTCCTGTGTAAATTATCCCTCCCTTAAAATCTCATCTCACTTTTTTTGATATGTATAAACGTGAATGAAAGAGGAGTCAGCCAATCTAAGGGGAGTAATGAAGCAATCAATATGATAAGTTGAGGTTCATATTAGAGGTACGGTGAAGGCGTATTTTTTTTTTTTTTTTAAGTTTCTATGATGTGTCTGAGGTGTGTTAGGGAGATATGAGCACATCTCGACACACCTGTTTAAGTTCATGTGTGTGGCGGCAACGTTCATATGTTTATACTTGTATTTTGTTAAGTCACGACACTGTGAATTAATAAAGTGATTAATATTAATGTTATAGTACATTTAGTTTTCATCCTGTGTTTATACTATAATTCATTAATACATTATGCAGAATTCAGTCATGAGAAGACGGCCCCAAGAACGTTGATGATATAATGTTATTTACCGTGCTTCAACACTAAGGTCTGGAAGCACGTAACAAAGTTAGTAATTACTCGGGTCCATCAACAATTAATAGGTCTGTGCTGCTTCCTGAAGGGCAGACCTGGACGTAGTTGGCCATCTTCACAAACCTAAATCATCTATATTAGAATTCAAACAAAAAAACAGACAAGAATTCCAAGTTTTTTAATGTTCGATTTTCTTTACATCTGCTGGGAATTTAACCTGGAACGGTGTCCTTGCTCACTGGGGTCATTTAGCCGAGTCACCCACTGTGTTACTGAACTCTCCAGTGGACTTAAAGCACTGGTCCCACGCTCGGCTTTCCTTAGTACATGAAACGCATCGTGCTGAATCCGTGGGCATGACCAGGCAGGAGTCTTTATTGAATCTTTTATACAATATCCCGTGTGTGTGTGTGTGTGTGTGTCTGGAAAAGAATCTCTCGAGGGCTGCTCATTGCATTGGTCTGAGGTTATGTGCAAACACTTTTCTCCTCCCCGGAATAATACGAATTTTCTTGGTATTCTCGTAAAATTAAAGATGTCAGAAAATAAACCCTAAAAGGTTATTGACGATTACTTTTATCAGAATTATATCATTTAAATAGGATAGTTAATAGGTTACCTGTAGAGTTTGGGGTGATAAAAGCTTTTCTATTAAGACTAATTACACACTGTATCGTACCAACACTCCCTCAGAGAGCAAATGGCCAATGGAAGGTAACAATACACAGAGAAGGAAAGCTGTTTTCTGCGCGGAGTTTCAACAGGTGGAGGGAGGAAACTCGGTCAACAATGTAAACAGTGCGGAGTGTGTGGTGGTGGCGCCGACAATACCCAGCTGACGGCCTGATCCACGTCGCCATTGTCACCCCATAACACTCCTTAAGTCCTTCACAAGGCCCGCCCTCCTCCTTCTCCTCACGCCTTTCAAAAGAATATTGATGTGTACGAGCATTCATTCCGGCCCTCCTCACATTCTTCTCTCTCTCTCTCTCTCTCTCTCACTGAATTTCGTCTTAAAAATCTCTGTCATATAATAAAACTTAAGGGACTAAGGCAACAGGATAAAAAAATGGTTAAGCTGGGTTTTTTTTTTATAATTTACGTTTCAAATAACATTGTCCAATATCAAAATTTTATGGAAGGTTAATTTAGCCTCCCTTTCACCACCCCCTACCACCATCTCCACCCCCTACCACCATCACCATCTACCACCACACCCACCAATCACTACCAACCCCTACCACTACCCCACTACCACCAACCCCTACCACCATCACCACCCACCATCCACCCCCACCACCACCACCACCACCACCACCACCACCACCACCACCACCACCACCACCACCACCACCACCACCACCACCACCAATCACTACCACCCCCTACCACCACCCTCAATCATCACGCTCAAATTAATCAAGAATTCATTAAAATTTCACTTTCCACGATCGTAAATTTAATCCATCAGGGAAGACGGAGTGCGGGAGCAGATTGTGGGAGAAGATTGTGGGAGGAGACTGTTGGAGGAGACTGTGGGAGATTATGGGAGAGGAGTGTGGGAGGAGACTACGTGACTCCATACCTCTTCCATTATGCAATATTAAAGATGTTTGGACGATCTAATCAGACTGGCGGGACGTACTTAAATAATTATTAAACTCACACAAGACGAAAACATCTCCAGGGGTAAGGCTTACCTTTTCGACTGTTTTGGCCCTAAAATTAGATTTTGTTGAAAATCACATTGTAGGTACTCCAGTGCATGCTGATTTCAAATATATAGTCTATGATTTCGATTGCGGGTAATTAGTGGTTGTAATGACTCTTGGATAATTTAATTACAATTTTCAATGCTAATTACTCGCTAACTATGAGTTTCCAAAGTGCGATTTGGGTTTAAATGTATTATTCTGTAAGTACTTAATTAGTTAAACCCCTTAAATTTCAATTCTGTGAAAAAAGTATATTTTGGGCGAAAAATAACTAATAAAAGTGCTGAGAGAGAGAGAGAGAGAGAGAGAGAGAGAGAGAGAGAGAGAGAATACCGCTATATTGGGTGACGGGGAGGGAGAGGGAGAGAAGATATAGGCATGGAAAGGAAAGATAATGAGAGAAAGAGAGGGAGGGACTTGTTACTGTAGGGTCATCCTCCCTTATCATCATCCTTCCTTACCATCCTCCTCCCTGATCGTCATTCCTCCCTTCCGCCCCTTTACCTCGCTTGTAAAATAATCATATAATTGCCTGTCCAATCAAGAGTCGCTCAGATGTGGATAAAATACAGTAGATTAGCTCTCTCTCTCTCTCTCTCTCTCTCTCTCTCTCTCCCCCAGGTAGTTTCAGTCGGCCAGAAGCAATAGGAAGGAAAGTATCACAGGAGATGACGGGAGAGAAGTGTCTGATTTATGTTGAGTGTCTTGAAATGGAAGCTTATGAGGGTCTCACAACTCGCTAGGGATCACTACCTGTGTGGAGAGTGAAATGTTGCCGAAAAATATCCTTTAATTAACGCAGACAGCTGGTGGCATCATGGCTGGTCTCTGGTTTTCATCGTCGTGGTGTTTAAACTGTTTATACTGTTCACAGCTGGGGATGAGAAGACGAGCCATGTTACATACTGCTTCTGGCAAGTCGGCGAAAACCTTGAATACTCTAAGTTCAGGAATATAAGTCGTGGTAATTTGCAAATAGTCTTAGTTGAAGCTTATTTTTCACTTCGTTGGCACCGGGATGGCGCTCCAGTGGTGAGGATTCTTTTTAAACCAAACTCTGTCTTATTTGATGGATCTGGCAATGTGTTTACTTCACATCCTAAACCATGTTGAGAAACCTTAAATAGTCCCCAGCACCACCAAGAACCTGCAAGGGGGAGGCGTGGCAGAAGTGGTCCTCTCAGAGTTGGCGGTGAGAACAAGACCCCAGGACCTGGTAAGATACTTTATAAACAAGTCAGCTTTTTTTTTTATCTCTCAAACTTTTCGTACACAAAAGGCTGCAGGTATGGATTGTCCCGCCGCCAAGGAAATCATCATTACATCTAACAAGAGAGCGTGGCCGTCAGTGTGAGTCACGACATACAGCTGTGTGATCACTAGGAACCAGACACGACATTGATGATTCGTGTAGAAAGTGATCTAGTAAATGGATCTAGGTCATATTTTATATCTGTTGCAGACACCGATGATCTTGTGGTCCTCATTGATCATGTCTGTGACCTGTCTGATTCAAACAGTTGGGTTGTGATTGTTACTGGAAAGTTCTTTATATACTACAGTGACAGTTCTACGTGTCAAGCCTTTATTTAAAGTAAACAAAAGCCCCAGACCTTACCACGGGAAGCATGGGGCTGGTAATGCTCAAATGACTCGGGCTTTAACTAACGTGGCACTGAGCTGAGTGAGAGGCTCCTCAATATCCCCAACGTATGAAATGTCTGACCGTCTTCCTTAACGACAAGTGAGGCGACCTGGAATGTGCGAAAGTTGTATTCTGTCAGAGGAAGAATATAGTGGAAAACATTCCTCATCGCCAAGATGTTCTGTTTCACCATTCTAACATGTTATACACAGGGCTGGAATCTGGATCACCAGTGAATTATCTCAGTAGAACACACTCACCTGGGTAATGAGGTCAGGGTAGTCAGTCTGGCGTCTTGTCTAGACTACACTGTCTAACACAGTGGTTTGCAATTAGTTTTAGGCATTGCCCCAAAACAGACCTGACAACAATATTCATTGCCCCCACTTCGACTTTAATTTGTGTTTTGTCATATATTTATTTTTGTCTGGCCACTGTCTTCATTGCCATGCATTGCAGGATTGCAAATAAAACTCGCTATTTAATTTCTGCCACTCCTTTATTGCTAACCTTGTATTATACAGTAATTACAGTACCCCGTGGGGGTAATTTACACGTAATTGGGAACCCCTGGTTTTAGAATTTAATAACATGTATGGAACTAGTTAGTTGTGGCTAAAAGCTTTGAATGATTGCAGTTTCCGGTGTAAAAGAACAACAACATCTAGACTCTATTGTTCTTTAATAAGAAAGACACATCTAGAAGTTACCTTTCTTGAAGAATGGGTTCATATTTTATTTAACTTAAAATGTTCTTCAATAATCCTAATACTTAAATCGATTTTTTGTGGGGACTTTATGTGATCTTGGACTTATGTCTCTAATTCGCAGTCCTAAACCATATAAGAATATTTTGTAATGGGTATGTGATGATTTAAGTAAGTATTTTCATGTGAACCAAAATTCCAAAATGCGTCATTATGTCAAATCTACCACAACATATGGGGAAAATAACTTAATTTGGATCTCAGCAAAAACTAGACATTAAGACATCTGAAAATATGATATAAAATAGTGTTTTTATCCCGCGTGTCACCATCAAGTCACTGAGTTGCCCCACTATCTACACAACTCCTTCCTCTTGTTGCCTCACACCTACTCCGGCTACCTTTTACACACACACACACACACACACACATACATACATATACACCCTATAGGATACATTGAGAATTCTATCTTAAACATGAACCAGTGACCTAATAATATTAAACTTGTATTATTTGTGTCATATATCTGATCGAGTACTGCCTCCCCTTGTTAACTGCTCGGTGCCCTATTTCGTAAACACCAGTAGTAAGGGTCTGTGTGTTCACTATCTATACCCTGGATTGTTGACCTGATCTTCGTAATGAGCATCTCTGTGGGCGAGTGATTTGGTATAGAACTTTAGCATGTTAGGTCATAGTGAAGGCATATCTTAGAGGGTGTCATACGGAGGCGAATTTTGTTTTTTGAGTTTGAAAAATCGGCCCATGGTATTAATGATGTAGTTCTATGTGCAGAATCATGATACTTCAGATTTGAAAAGTTTTCATTTTGCTAGGTAAAGTTTACTTGAAATCTTATGAAAATTCAGTATTCCCACCCTTTTACCAACACCACTAAATAGCTTATTTAAAGTAAAGTAAATGTATCAGGTTAATTTATACGGATGAAAATGATCCAGAATAGTGAAACGAATGATCTTGACACATTTATTAAATTTAATATTCCTTTAGAAAACAAAATCATCAAATACAAAAACCGGTTTTACTACTACGACCCGGTGTTGCTGCACACCATAGAGAACATGTTCTTGCTTCTGTTTCTACTCATCACCCCCCTGCTGACCACCTGAGCTCGGATGTAGCCTTCCTCCCTCCTGGCTGTACATGACTGCTGGCCTGCTCACTTGCTGTACACAACGCTCTATACTCTGGTGTAGGAGGGCCAGGCAGGGACATGCATGGGTTGTCCAGGAAAGCTCTGACTTAGAGACACTATGACCAAGATATTATCTTAGGTCATAGTGAAGGCATATCCTAAGTCACAGTGAAGGCATATCTTAGGTCATAGTGAAGGCTGTTGACCCCACTGAAATTTCACCCTTCTCGAACTGAACAAAGTCTTCCGTCATTAATATTGTTTGCTGTGTCATTAACCACTTAGTCCTCTGTGTCTTTTATTAGTTAAGTGTGGCAATTATTTCTATTTAATCGTGTTAATGGGTTCATAAACACCTGGAACAATCGGGACTTTATAATGGTAGCTGTTTGTTTAAGTGATGAGCCGTAAGAGATTAATAAGGAAACATATGTGTCATGTGTCATGCTCATATATATATATATATATATATATATATATATATATATATATATATATATATATATATATATATATATATATATATATATATATATATATATATATATATATATATATATATGTGTGTGTGTATGTATGTATGTATGTATGTATGTGTCTTTTTCTCGTTTTAGAGAGAAAAATTGAGCCGTATATATATATGTGAAGCCAATGTGAGGTGAAGGTGGAAGTGCAGGTCACCTTTAATGAAAGATTATTCATAGTATACTTTAAAAAAAACTTGTTTGTGTGGGCCAGAAGACCTCACGTAGTATACTAATAAGAAGAAAGGATTGAAAAGAGTCAGAACCATCGATCAGAGAGTTCCTAGTAGACAACACTAGAGCCTTAATTAATGAGAAACACCTTCATTATATCATCAGGTGAGACACAAGAGGAATAATTTAATAGGGAGTTTTTGCTGTGAATATAAACCCTTAGTAATTGGTAACATTTAAATCTTCTAATATATTTGTGGGATAATTATACTGATTTATATCGATAATGATATACAAATAAAGTTTATCATTAGTCACGTCAGATCATATGTTATTTATTTAGTTTATTTTAAGGTTACCATTAATCAAGTTACCTAATTAAGTCAGATGTGAAATAAGATGTATCGTGGTAAATATTTTTGGTGTTATTATTATTATTATTATTATTATTGAATTGATGGAATTAAGATACGTACATATATAATTTGGGATCACGTGAAGAATAGGCACCCTAGCTTAATTCGCCTGATGATTAAACTCACCTTAGCGCTACCTGGATGGATTAATATAGGTTAAGTTTGAATAAGGTTAGATTAGGTTAGACTGTGTTATATTAGGTTAGGTTAGCGTTAGGGTGTTTAGACTGCACGTGAGATAAACTAGGGTATCTAGACTTAACTTGATACCATATTTGCAATGTTTATACACCTATTTATCTGAATTAAACATTTTATTGTACTATCAGTAAACATAGATCTTAAGGAGACTACACTATGGGTCACGTATCACCTGGTAACTGAAGGACACACCTGGTGCTGACACGAGTTAATTAACTTCAATACAGGTGAGGCATATCATATTGAGTAAGGCTGCGTCCAGGTCTTAAGGCGATACTGTTATCGTCATTAAAGTATATCGGATCCACCTTGATCGTCGTGAGGAACCATATGGTGGGTGTTTGAGCAACTTAATACACCACACACACACACACACACACACACACACCCACCCACACACGCACACACACACACACGCACACACACACACACACACGCGCACACACACACACACACACACACACATGGCAGTCATAAAACAGCCTATTTTGGTCCTAAAGCGAAAGTGGTATAGATCTGTACTTGTTGGTGAGTGTGTGGTTCCTGTGTGTGTGTGTGTGTGTGTGTGAGTGTGTGTGTGTGTGTGTGTGTGTGTGTGTGTGTGTGTGTGTGTGTGTGTGTGTGTGTGTGTGTGTGTGATGGGTGAGTCGCGTGTCATGTTTTGTTCAAGTCACGTCATCCCACAAGTGAAAAATAACCCCAAGGTCAACAGGAACGTAATTTGTGTGACAGAAGTGTGTGTGTCATGGAGAGTGTCCCAGATGAGGTAATATTGTGTCTACGTCTTGATTAGTTTTCACTGTCCCCAGAAATAACCTTCGTTTGTCAGGTACATAGAAAACTACAATTTTTGGCGATTTTTCTACCTTTAAACCCTTCACGGCGGAGAAGTTTCCTGAAGTCGATCTCTATTTCTGTATGTCTGTTTATAAATATGTCGAGGATGATATGCACGAGATGGGTGAAGCATAGCCGGTAAAGTGGTTTTGAACTTGTGAGTTAATTTGGTTTATTTGTAGATAAAATTTAAGGCTAAGGTAATTGTATGATGAAAGTAGGTGAAGGTGGGTCAGAGGTCAGGATACCGTGAGATTGGTGACTAAGGATTCTCATTTTTGGGGGGTATTTTCAACATCCAGGGATTACAGGACAAAAAGCAGTTCTTGTCCCGGGATCCCAGGATTTCCCGATTTACGTGAATAAGGATTCTTTGGCGTTAAAATTAAATATACCTGCATTGGTAAAATAGACCATTTATTCCGTAATTACTCTAATACATTCAGTAGCTTGTTCTCGTCGTACTTCTAATTTAATAAAGAGTCAAGGTGGTCGCACACATTTTTCTATTGACATGAAAATATAATAAACACGTATAGTTACACTGATATGTATGTATTTATGTATGTATGCATGTATGTATGCATGTATGCATGTATGTATGTATGTATGTATGTATGCATGCATGTATGCATGTACTATGTTCAATTGATCATGCTGTATATATCACAATAAACACGTGTGTATGATAAAACATACACTTATTACACTATTACTTTATCAGTTCCATATATATATATATATATATATATATATATATATATATATATATATATATATATATATATATATATATATATATATATATACAGTATATAAGAAACGCAGTCGTGTCTATAGTCGCGCTTATACACACCCACACGCATACAAAATACACTGACCGATGAAAAGCTAACAACTAACCCAAATGTTTTAATTGGACGAATAATCAAAAGTCATTTAGTTAAATTCCCCCACCATCTTCTGCAACTGTCATGTGTATGTATGTATGTATGTACGATATCTCAAAAAAGTATCCGTCCACACACTGTGTAAAACGTTGTTTTACACTCATGGGTTTACAGAATGTCGTGTTTAATGTTTGTTCCTTCATCACATACGAGCGTCACGTCAGCTACGTCGTGAACTTTCATGTCCCAGCTGCTCCTACAACGTTGATCTAGTTTACACGAGAGGGTACAGGAAGGATCCCTTGAAGTGTATTTATAAATTTATTCAATTTTGTGCTCTCGCGTCATCTAATATGGCCGTCAGGGTGACGATATTAAGATTGGAGGAAGGTTCGTGTGATCCAGCCCGCCGTGGGGAAACACAGTTTAACGTGATATACTTCAAGCCAGGAATGAGTCAGTCACACCAAGACGTGTTTATGAGATTTAGTAATATAACACACTAACGCCTATAAAAAAATTAATTCTTGTACAATGAAAGACAAAAGTCGTGTCGTGAAATTTGGTGAAAACATATGCCGAAGGGCTAAAACTGTTGGTGCGCTCTGCCTTGTGGTCGGGGGCTCTCATAATGTTTCACGAGTTATATTTAATCTTCGGACAAAACCCCGACACATCTTTTGTCTTTGATTGTACATCAAAAGAAAATATCCATGATTTGTGCTGTTTTTTGTAACATAATCTTTACTTATCTTGCGTCTGTGTAAAGCAAAATACATAAACAGAGTGTCGTAATCTCTAAGAATCATGACCACACACATACATTGGTTCGAAACACAGTAAGGCTCCAACACCCGATACTGACTGACAGGAACATTTCAGGAGTGTTGGCGAATTTGATCCCATAAACTTAACGCGCTTCCTGAGAAATAAAATTCTGCCTGGTTACATCACTTATCATACCGATATTAACTTACCCAGCAGTACCTCTTCATATTATGAGCACCACCCAATTATTGAAATTACAGGCGGTCCAAAATGAAACCCTAAGATTCGTCACAGGTGAAAGATACAACTTCACTTGAACCACAACCGAGATACATAGAGACCTGAGAATACAACCCATCAACCAGCAGCTGCACACCATGGCCAGCAGAGTCTGACAAAAGATAGAACGTTCAGAGCAAGAACTCCTTCAAAGACTCACACCAGATAACGACAACAACCATACATGGTTCCCCCAAAAGTTGCCAAATCGCACAAAGTCCATTACCATCCCGATCTATATGGCCAGGCAATAGACAACTTCCCTAGACCAGCATCCACCAGTAAGGTCGGTGGAATATGATATATGACCCTCAAAACACCCATATAGAGGATAGGGTAGGCTGTCTAGTGCCTGTACCGACAGACAGAGCTACCAGCTTTGTGTATATTATTATTTTGAGTTTATTATATTTATTTATTCATCATTATTGCCAAGTAAAATTACGTCTAAGAATCTGTTCCACCAATCAGCTCCATTGTTGCACGACTACGATGGATTCAATCATAAGTTTACTCTAGTATTACGACGTGCCACATGTACGTAAACGTCACCACAGGGGGTAAAGGAACTCCTTGTGGCAACTGTACCTCCGGATCACTACCAACTACTTCATGAGATCAAAATATTTAAGTCTCCAGCTAAGCAAGAGTGAACCGTGGCTGGCATCTTCCGGAGACTAACACACACACACACATAGGGTTGGTTTGTGAACAGGGCCTCCCAGTTCAACACACTGCAAATTGGTACATATTTTTACAGTTGGGATGTGAAAGAGGTCTATTGCAATGCCGGCCACACACACGCCCTCCTTTTGTACCGAAGGCGCGATGTTAGGTGAGCTGTATCTAAACTGACTTTTGGGGGACGTATTGGTCACGATATTATCTATGTTCTATAATTTAGTGTATGTAGATCACGTTATTTCCACAATACCTCCTGTGCTGGATCTTGTAATGACACCTTGGCATCTCTCAACGTTATGTCACCGAGACCTATTTTTCAAGACTTATACTGTAGGTTGAGTCGAATCTTACCTCCTACAGAAATACAAGTCACTAAAGTCATCAGACTCCTCTAAAGTTTCAGTTAATAACACGTAGTAACATCCTTAGATGAAATCACAGTGAAACAATACACTTGGGGACGAACTTGGCTGTTTTCCGCTAACTTTTGCACTCTCTTCCCTCCGAGGTGGAAATCTATTTTGGGTTTGGTGTATGTATATCATTAAACATTATTGACTGTACACTATAAACCTTTGTATAAAATATTTACCGTAACCGCGGGGTAAAGAGACTATTGACTTCTCTTGTGTGTGTGTGTGTGGTAGTGACGTTTAGTTATGGATGAACCGATTTTAGATAAACTTAACACATGGAGTGAATATTGGCCCAAAAACACCCCTGTTGATTTTTTGAGAAAGTTAATGAAAGGTCACAGGTAAAGGTGAGAGTTGAGCGCCAGTTGGGGATTGACTCTGTAATAGGCGGCCGCTTTTGTTTATTTTTCTGCCTCGGAGTAATGTTAAGTGTTGGTGATAATAGGAGAGGAATCAGTGTAGTGGGGAGTGAACACCTGGCTCTCTCTCTCACACACGTACGTTTTAGCCACAAGGAGGACAACTTTTTTTTCAACACACTTAACTTCTGGTCGCCTCAATGGTTAGTCTCTCTCTAATTCTCTTGGTGAAGTCTAGGTGATTTAGGATCCTTGGTGACCAGGGGCTTGGTGAGTTTGAATGCATAGGCACCTGGGACTTCTGGGATGAAACGTATACATTATTCATCTTTCGAATCTTTTTGAGAACAGGACCCTGGTAGTTGTTTTTCGGCTGTCATGTCAGCTCAAATTACATAATGAATTCCAAATTAGATTCATGTCTCTTTCTTATCAGTCTTATGAAAGTGGAGTCCCAAACACTTAAAGGTTCGTTATGGGTTGCGCGCCATAACTACGTGACCTACTTGACCTGCACTATAATTATATATCCTCTCTCATGACCTGCACCATAACTACGTAACCTACCCCATGATCTACACCATAACTACGTGACTTATCTCATAATGTACCCAGTTAGCTAGGTCATAAGTTAACTCATAGGTGGAGGGGAGGGGAGGGGGGGTTGCAGATCACCCATGGGAGGCTAGGTAATCTCCTTGTGGGTCTGACTGCGAATTTTACGAACTTAAAAAATCTCAACAAACTCCCAAGACGTTGAGAGCGGAACGTCACGACTCCTGAGGTAGAGCCAAGTTGTGTGTGAGTGAGGAAAGTTGCTGGGGTTAAGGTCTAGCTTTGTTAGTCACCAGAAATTATTTGTTTTAGCTGGAAATCATGTTTTATTAGTCAAATTTTTGGTTTGATTGTAGGAGAACCCAACCCCAGACCAAAACTTAAACCTAGCGGAATCTAACCTAACCTAACCTCTATAATAAATGAACATCGCTACACACCACCAGGAAGGCCCCGGGTTCCTTATAGTTCGAAAACGCTAAACCAATTTACTACTCGATGACTTTTAAACCCACGTACCCCGAAGCACAACCATGACGTCACCACCCTAAGCTATTACTATTTTTACGGTGAATTTTGTTTTTGTTTTTGATGGATACACAATAACACGTATGTGTGTGTGTGTGTGTGTGTACAGCTTGTTATAGAATATAGGCGGTCAGTTTGGGAATGATTTACAAATGACGAGCCTTGTGGTAATTGACTATAGCGTGGTGTATAGTAGTGAGGATGGTGAGGGAGAATGGTGAGAGGGGATGGTAAGGGATGATAGAGGTGTGGATAGATAGTGATGATGGTAGTAGCGATGATGTAGGTGGTAGTGGTGGTAGAATATGGTCACATTACAAAGATGTCATGACGGTGTTGTCTGTGTGTTTGTTGTGGTGGTGTAGAAGGTAGTGAGAGAGGCAAGAGGGTGTCATCTGTAGCCAACATGACACACCACAACAAGCCTCTAGGGTGAGGAACTTATATCAGGATTTACGGAACAATTACTTTCTTGCTTGTCTCTTGTCTCTGGCTGTGTTCTTTCCCCAGTCACACGTTGTTGTTTTTCTGTCCATTAAGTTTACCTGTGATGCTGGGGATGAGTTTGTGGTAAAGGTTGTCTGATTCTTTATCTGGTCGTGATGGGCTGGTGTGTTCCTGTCAGCTTCTGGTCATGTTTTTATTTTTTATATATTTTTTTTTGAGCGAATTCCCCAATTTTTCTCTCATATTTTATTGTTGTTTTATTCTTAGAAGCTCCGATATTTACTCGTCAGATACGTGTATGTAAGATAATTAATTTTTACAAATTTTATATCAAATTTGGATGAAAAGAACTAAATAAATAACAACAAACTTATTGTCCTGAAGATTCGTATGAGTACTAGCCCTCTCTCTCTTAAAGCGCTGTTTATTAAGTAAGTGATGCTCTTTTGTTTTATTGAGTAATACTCGTTGGCTGTAAACATCCTTTTATATAATGTTACACAATGAACTCTTACGTTCTATAATGCTGCAGTATCGCTCGTGAATTCAAGAGATTCAGTTGCAACATATTGAACCAAAGTCAAAGGTTTATGCAACTCTAAACGTCTTCCTTGTTTTACACATGAACTCTCGCCTGCACTTATACCTGGTACAGTGGCTGGTGCGTTTTGTGAAATGTGGCAACTCTGTGTTTGTTTACATCGTATTAAAACTCTCGGAATGGCCTTAAGGAACGTTGCAATAGTAGCCAGACTAAGGATGCTAGATAAACATTCCACAGGGTTGCCACATCTCACAAAATGCGCCAGTTACTGTACCGGTAATGGTACATTAGGGGTCGTACAGGTAATGGTGCACTAGGGGTCGTACAAGTAATGGTATACTAGGGGTCGTACAGGTAATGGTACAGTACACTAGGAGTCGTTCAGGTAATGGTACAGTACACTAGGAGTCGTTCAGGTAATGGTACAGTACACTAGGAGTCGTTCAGGTAATGGTACACAAGGGGGTCGTACAAGTAATGGTATACTAGGGGTCGTGCAGGTAATGGTACAGTACACTAGGAGTCGTTCAGGTAATGGTACACTAGGAGTCGTTCAGGTAATGGTACACTAGGGGAACCACAACCCACAGTTCACTACCTCAGCCTCGCCACACATCTCACCTCAAACTTTAAAGAATTGATTATAATTTTTTATTGCATTTTTTTTTAATGTTTATAATAATCAATAAATTTTCTTAGTGAATATTACAAACCCCATCATTAAGCTGTGTGTGTGAGGAGAAATCTTTGTTTCAGTACAAATTCTTAATTATGTAATTTTAAGTGTGGTTTCATAGGTGTTTAAATGAGTTCTTACTTGACGCTCACCTGTCCTCACCTGCCACGATTACGCTTCTATCCCTCCTTCACTCTACGTCTACACCCTACACTTATTTCTAGCACTTACACCTAGCACCTACATCCAAGCTCTACACCCTACACCCAGCACCTTCACCCAGCACACCTGCACCCTACACTTACACCCCATACCTACATCTACACCCTACTCTTATGTCTCCACATTTACATTATAAACCTGTCTCTTACGTGTACCTTCAGCACTTACACCTCATACCAATACCTACACCCCACGCCTACATCTTATACCTACCTACACCTCCATGCTACAACCTCACATGACCGTCTACATCACACACACACACACACACACAAATCATATGAAAGACAAAAACAGCCATTAACGCCAGATAATGATGTTTGATAAGACATAACCCGCTCTTTGCACTTAATCATGTTATCCTGTGTTAAGGTGAGCCATCTAGGTTTGTTTTTATCATTTCCAAACATGATATAGTGTTTTTCCTCTCCTGTTCTCCTACTAAACTATTTTTGTCAACGACGAAATTAATATACATTAAGTTTGCACCGTATTATTTTGTAAGCCTATTAATAAAGTTTTAATAGGATTTCATGTCATGTTAGGGCAGTCTTTGATGCACATACTGAAAGTCAAAAATAAAGTTAACTTGCCAAAGATGGCAAATTGAACATGTCGCTGAGGGTAACATCTCTATACTATCGGCGTCTGATACGTCTCGTTATGTCTGTCAGTCGACGTCTTCTGAAAAATGAAACGCTCTTATTTATAAACATTATTTTTTCATAATGTGTAACGATATATTTAGCAAGTCAAGTAAAAGCAGAATATATATCTCAATATTTTTTTAGAAGATGCATAATGAGGAAATTCGAAGTACAGTATTTCAGTTTTAAATATTCTTCATTATTTCCTAATTAAAAGTTTCCACGATCACCGCATGAGTGATAACTATTTATTTGGCAACACTTTATACTTCTACGGGAAACAACGCCACCTAAGGCAGAAGACCAGCAAATGTTCGTCTGGCGTAGTCTGTAGATAATGTCATTGTGAGAAGGTTGTCTGGCCCTGAAATAACAGCATCAGTTGACTGTGTGTGAGACAACTGACGCCACCTTCCCCGTGGTCTGAGTTGTCATCTTGTTCAGTCTACACTTGTATTATGAAAATAAAACTCAAGAGTTCTGGACGGTGGGTGTAACGCTGGCTGCTTTGTTCTCTTTAATAAATGCTACGTCCTAGAGCATAGTGTGTACTCTGAGATGTGCACAATCATAGTCCGGGTGTACGCTGACGTGCCTTTTTTCTGAAATATAAAAACAAACGAGTTTAAAAAGACCTTTGTCCGTACTGGCGGCTGCGACCAACACAACGACGACAGAAACTGAGGCGTCAACCCTTCTTAAAATAATAGAAAGTCATTCAATCCTCTGGGAGTTAAGAGAAAATCCCGTTACAATTATATCAAGTATATTCAAATCCGAGTAAAGTTGGAGGGATGAAGGAGACACGATACTGGACTGAGCCTGTGAACTATGTGAGTCAGAGTGTTGTGTTAGGTCACCCCCAGCGCGCGTCTTGTTACTTCCACCTTTTCCTTTAAGATACGTGAAGGTGAAGGTCAAGAGAATCTCACGGTATTTATTGGGTTTAACTAAAGGACAAGTTGTGAGTGTCTGTTGTGGATTATTTGTATAGACTTAGACATGTTGATAGGTTCGTGCCCTTCATATATCTCAGTGTATTAAATAAGGATTGTAGGTGTAAAGATATATGAATGTCAACTGTTCCCGGGAACCAGCACTGTAATGCCAAAAGTAGCCACGACCTCGTGTAATTTTTAACGCAATTTATATTTAAAAATACATAAAATATAGACTCATAAGATAAATCCGCGCGGACAGTCCTTTCACTCAAGTAGCACACATGATGAGATAAAACAGAGCAAATTTTACCAATTACGAAATAAGCTTCGTCAAGTTATACTAATGTAGACAAACAGTTATCCCTATTCAGGAAAAAAGGTCAGTTAAATTTTAAGGCTTAATCGGCGATTCTCTCTCTCTCTCTCTCCCTCTCTCTTATTTTTTTCTATCTATTGTTCCAAACTTTTGTGAGTATACTTCTACTTTACGTATTACCAACTCGTGTTCAGAATGGTTTTATAAGCATTTCTCATCCACCTTGACTCTTATCTTTCTTTACGAAGAGTTTATCGTTATCGCTTGAGTCTCACTTTCTTTGTATCATGCACTCTGTATTTAGTTTACGTGGTTCACCTGAAGATTAAACACCCAAGTTAGGTCAGGGTATGTTGGATTAAGTCAGGTCAGGGTGAGTTAAGTTCAGCTAAGTTAGTTTAAGTTAGAAGTTAGATTAAGTTAGCGTTAGAGTGGTTAATCGTTAGATGAATTAAGCTGGGAAGTATTTATCTCCAAGGGGCCTCTCTTACGTCCATCACCTGCTGGACTCGGACCATGTATTTGTTCTACTGAAATGACGATGACTAAGGCTTGAGATAAGAGAGGTTAATGGTAAGATACTTTGCTTAGTGCATTTATTTCCACCAATCGACACGCAAAATACACACCTTAAAATCAAATCCGAATCTATAATTGTACAATGTGTTTTGTTATTTTTATTTATTTTATGCTCTCGGGTCAACAACATCAAGACCACATTAATGATATAATTTCTGGGTTCCTTTGTGTTTTATTTGTTTGAAAAACAAATAAACCTCAATTACGTCAATCATGTTAACATGTCAATCATGTATTGAGGAAGAAGAGTTGGTGGTGCTGGGCGCTGACAGGTGGAATACTATGTGGTAAATAACATGAGCAGAAAAGACCTCACGCCCAGGGGATCAGAGGCTCTCTCTCGGATACCAGTGGTGAAAGGTGAAAAACTGCCATTGTATAATTCAAGTGGAAACCTTCGTGACATAACAGTTATGGCGGGGAGGCTAGGCGCTGGGCAGCACCTCTAGGGAGACTAAACTGAGTAAACTCGACAATCTCTTGTCGGGGTGCTTCCGTCTCTCTCTCCCTCTCTCTCTCTCTCTCAAGGAATATCTAATAAGGAAGCTCAACTGACACACAATCCCTTTATGTTTAGATAGTTCCCTAAATTTTACTACGGCGCCACCTGTTCCTGAGTGAATATACAGAACTACTCGAAGATCGTAAAGAGAACAGATTGGATTCATAACATGAGTGAATTGTGGTGGTAAGGATACGCAGAATGCAGCAATTTTTTTTTAATCTCTTACGTTTCGGTGTTGTACGTTCATCAGAGAGAATGACACAAAACAACTAACTAAAAGGCAAGTGACGGGTGAAGAAGGTCCAGTGGAAAGGTAAAGGGTGGATGGAAAGGAGTTATAAGAGTAGAAAAAGTTGCCGTGGCTTAACACAGCTTACCCAATGACGATATGATTGTCCCAGGGTCGTCGTCAGCGGCCTCAGAGGAGGGGGCGAAGGGTTGGGTTTCCTTTGTGACCGTCACCGCCATGACAGCAGCCCTATCCCCCCAAAATCACCAAAACAAGACATACCCACGTGGAACCATTATGTATTCTAATGTCGTTATCAGAAATATACAAAAGAGTAAATTGTGCAGACGACACACCTACTGTACTTGACACTGGCGACAGAGTCGCCATCCCATTACTAAGTCCAACTAAAATAGATACCAACTGTCGCCAACTTCACCCTGATGAACGCGTCGGGTATAACTTCCTTATTAGATATTCCTTGATGTAAACAGCATCGGGAAATCGTGACATCAGTCACGTGACGTGACTGATGTCACTAGTGAACCACTTGTATGAATGACGCCGTGAGGAAAGGTTGTGTCGTTACGGACTGCTCTGTGATGCGTAAATTGTTATTAAGTTATTTAAACACAAGGTTGTGTCGCTACTTTCCACTGTGGTGAGAAAATTTTATATATATATATTATATATATATATATATATATATATATATATATATATATATATATATATATATATATATATATATATATATATATGTATGTATGTATGTATGTATGTATGTATGTATGTATGTATGTATGTGTGTGTATGTATGTGTGTGTGTGTGTGTGTGTGTGTGTGTGTGTGATATATATATATATATATATATATATATATATATATATATATATATATATATATATATGCAAGTAAATCACTGTAGGTGCCTTAGGGAGCAGACTCTGTAATCAGCATATTATTAGCATATATATATATATATATATATATATATATGCACTCATTTTTGTTACAACTCGATAGTTGCGTTCTTGTGAAACCTCTCGCTATAGAAATAACAGGGCTTATGGAGAAAATAGGGTTAGGTGCAGATTACTCGAAATTGAAACAAATATAGTAGTTAGCCTAACACAAAAGGTAGCACAGTCGAAATAAATGTTAAATTCATTTCTAATAATGAAATAATACAGTAAATGTAACACTTTACCTATATGAAGATAAGTTGATGGGGGAGAAGGATGATTTTGAGGTTGATGAGTCATGCAGATGGGCTGAGAGTTGTCATCATCATCATCAGGTGCAGTTGTGGCTGCAGGGTTTGGACAAAAAATCTTTTAATTCCAGACGTGGGTGGCTGTGGTTCAGTGTCTTCAGACTGTTTCTTGGGGGCTGCCTTAAAAAAGACATCTAATGTTTGCTGCGTTGCCATCTTTCTTCTTTCATAAAGAAGCTGTTCATAAGGTGCCAAATAAGATCTTACACCACGAACTGCAATCCTGCTCCATTCTGCATTATAGTCATTATCTTCCAAGAGCTGCAACTGCTTCTCAACTTCCCTCAGGATAGAAGACAAAAGAGAAGTGGAAAGCTCTCGTGGTTTTGCATCACGGACTTCTTCATCTTTGCCAGCTTCTATTTCCCCAGCAGCAACAAGTTGTTGTAGATCAGCTGTAGAGAGGTCTTTAAAATGGGACTTGAGCAGGTCCTCAACATCGTCACTCTCCACTTCTTCAAAGCCAACACACCCTGGGTTACGGAAGGGTTCTGTTCCTGAAAATCTTTCTGCATCATGAAACCATTTTTCCCATTGACTCCTATTACATAAGTACGCCTTAAAGCTGGCAATTACACCTTGATCCATAGGCTGTAGCAAGGCAGTTGTGTTCTTGGGCAGGTATTCCACTCTGATATTACGAGAAAGTTCATTAAGGTTAATAGGGTGGCTGGGAGTATTATGTAACAGTAGCAGGGCCTTTTTGGGAATATTTCTTTGGTTACTGTACCTTTCTACTGCTAGACAAAAACAGTTCGTAAACCAACCTTGAAAGAGGCTGGCAGTCATCCATGCTTTCTTATTAGAATGCTGTATCACTGATAAACTAGATTTGGGTTCTAACTTTAAATATCCAGCAGCATTACCTCTTAATGCAAGCATTAGATGATTCTTGGGAGCCTTGAAACCTGGAATTGTCTTTTCTTCTGTTGAAATGTCCTGCAGGCGTGCCCTTCCAGAACAGGTCGATTTTGTTTACACTTGTTGGTGTTTATCCATCAACTTAAATATGTAATTGCCTTTATTTTTGCTGGGTATCACTTTGCAGCCTCAGTATTAGCACTGGCTGTTTCACCTACCATCTTAATGTTATGTAGGTTTAGGCATTTCTTAAAACATTCAAACCACCTTTTGCTGGCCTTAAAGGAATTTTTGTCAGAACTAGCACCTTATTCCTTCACTAAATCTTCATACAGACTCTTAGCCTTTTCCTGAAATATCATGGTGTTAATGTGCACAAAAAGCTTGGTCTGGTCCTCAATCCTTACACTCAGTAAGCATTTTATACTTATTATAACACCACTGCAATGGAAATACAGTGTACAGGCTGTTAATGGTGTAGCAACTTTAGCACTAGCCTTAATTTTGTCTGTTATCATGGATTGTTCCGACAGTAGCAATTTCATAGCATTCTCATCCAGTAGAAAAAATCCTGGGAACATGTTGAAACAGATCTCAATACTGTACTGCAGCATACTGGCATCATTGGTTAATTCACCCTTCTTCCACCACATGCCTCATTTATGGTTGTGAGATACGTCATTTTGAATCACTCCTTAAATTTAGAGATTGCAATTTTGTCTATGTTTTATATAAAACTAAGAGACTTATTTAAGTTTATTTGTCCATTGTAGATACTGTAACTGTAATCTTACATACTGTATCTATGAAAAGTATTGCACACTGAAGGTAGCAACCTGATAATGACCAGGGAGTGCCTGCTTTTCGACACATTCTTTCTTCTCAGTTGGTGGTTATATGGGCATTCTTCGATACCAAAATACTACAGCTTGCCTTTATTACTTCTAATAAAGTCGCTTCCAAGAACATTCCCTTTAAGTTACCTTTTGCAACACATGAAATAAGATGAACTAATTCTGTCCCATGCCCAACATAAGTTACATCAGGAATATTAAAACATAACAGTAAGATCCATATTTAATGGCCTCACAAACTGTGATTGCACAGCAAATGCTTGCTATGCAGTTGAACAACAATAACATCTATTTACAGCAAATTAGTCAAACTCTTCTATAATTCTTTGTGCACAGGATTAATATGTCCATGTGTTTAGAGACCAGGCATTTGTATCAATCCACAACCTTATGTATATGTTTTAAATTTTCTTGACAAATGGTTGACATGTCAATAGTAAGCTTCTTACACAAAAACAAAAGTAGTCAATATCAAATTACTTTTTACAAACAGTAGATTTTGAAGGTAAAATTAATTATACACTACAGGTATATGAAATTCTGTACTTAAGTTACCTGATAAAACTTTGGTCACATACATACATAAATTGTATGCAGTAAAAGTTTGTTATTATACTTTGCAATAAATTAATCTTCAAATATAATAATTACACAGACAGTGCATACAGGTACTTTATTTTTCTTTTATACATAGAGGCCATGATACAATACATACTTATTATCTAACTTAAATCTTAAATGATCACTTTTCTAACTGAAGACCTCTGTTAATTTAATAATTCTAATTAAGGTACATTTATTATTTACATTAGAAAACACCTGTATTTCTTCATGAAAAGACAATAAAATCCGCATTTTGCCACCTACCAAATTAAAAAATATATATTGTTATATGAGCAATATATGTTTACGCTCCTCAAAACCTGTTAACAATATCAGTTGTAATTAAAGTACAAGTAGGAAATTAAATTAAGTTAATATAAATTAATATAAAGTGTTTTGTTTTAATACAGTACTGTACACAAGTTTCCTATACTTTGGTTTTAACATCACTTTTATTCATATAGCCATATATGAATGATGCACTAAAAGTAGGCCTATCATGTTTATGCCTATTTGTCGCAACAAACTTTAATGGAAATTGGGATATGGTATATAATGACTCCTTTTCATCTATCATTGTCTATTTATCATTCATTATCATTGTTGCGAGTATCTGCTGTCATTTTTCACATCTTTGTTGTGGTTGATGTCCTTGTGATAAGACTTTTGAAGGGGAATCCTTGGGGGTCAGTTACGGAACATTCAGAAAGTATCATTGTTACACACTTTTCTGAAAATTTTCACCTAGCTGAAAAAAGCACCTCCTTAATAGTGAGGTATTTTTTAATTTGTGTGAAGCATGTTTTATTTTCTGAACCCTGATGTATCATACATTCATTTTCCATTTGTCTTGTCTTAAAACAAAATGATTTTAAGATAAAAGAAGAAATCTATCAAATCTAATTTCTATAGAGGATATATCCATTACAGGTATCCCTCTTCTAGCATTAATTAATTTAACAATAATTCAGTTTAATAATATAAACTTTTTAACACCCTTTCTCGGTTAATGTTAGGTCAAAACTTGGTTTAGTGATAGCTTGACTCTCTGGGAAGGCAGAAAATCTCTGGAATGTTGTGGGAAAAACTGGGGATTCTGTGCTCCAATTGCACATTTCTACTGTTACTTGTTTATGCTACCTGCGCCACCTATTCACCCACGCCATATACTAAATGTTTACTGCCTGTCGTTTGATCATTGTCTTTTGTGCTTCACTTTTATCACCGCATACACTTTAGTTGTGATCGCTGTGCATCGTTATCATTGTGACTTTAAAAAGTTATTAAGTACAGTACTGTTATTTATTGTGATATTGTGTAAAGTGAATGAAATTTGAAGAAAAAATGTCGGGTAAGCGTACTGCTGTTTCACCTTCCTCATTAGGCAAGGTCAAGATCTTCTGCAAATTTTTGGAGCTTGGAGGTGAAACTTGACATCATACAGCGACTTCGTGAGTGTTACTTTACTGTAGCGTACTGTAGTTTATTATTGTTATTATAGTAAATTATCATTAAATATGGTCGTACAGTGTATTTAGGTTAAAAAAAATTCCTTGAACACCGATTATCCATGTTCTCCCTTGTTTAGTGAAAATTTTGCTTAAAGTTATGTTTTCTGCAATGCATCCCCACGTTAAACTAGGAATACCTGTAGTGTAAATACTAAATACTTGAGGGTGGTTAATATTTCAAATACTGCCAATATTCTGATTTATAAGCACCTTGCAGATATTTCTTACATGCTACTAAACAAGAAAAGGTTTTACTGAATTCATAAAATCACTCCCAAAAATGTCCTCTCACTGTGATAAAAAAAAAAAAACGATAAGTAACAGCAGCGATACGGACCGATTAGTGTTGAATTACACGATCTCGGCCAAGTGGCATCACCATAGAACATAGCTTGCTACTGTAGTGCACCAGGTGGCCACGTGGCAGTGCTCATGTTTACAACAAACATGAGCATCGCCAAGTGGCTACCTGGTGCACTACAGTAGCAAGCTATGTTCTTTGGTGATGCCACATGGCTGAGATCTTGTATTTCAATGATTATCGGTCAGTATCAGTGCTGATACAAAAGTTTCTTTTTTTTAACCTTACAGTGACAGGACATCACTAATGTCCACATTGCTTTGGTGATTGTGAAGTGATTTTTTATAAGTTTTTGTGACTGTGAAGTGGTTTGGCCAGACAATGACCATCGTTCATGGGGATTCTTTACATCGTAGATAGGGGAGTGGTTTTAATACATCACCATCGGTAAAGCGGAATATCTTAGATCGGGGGATACCTGTACCTTCTGATTCAGCTTGTCCTTTTGTTTTGAAGTCGAATTATATATCGTATTTTTTCTATTTAATTCCGTGTTATATTATTTATGATGAAACATGCACCATAATATACTAATTTTGAGAATACTGTATAATTATAAATAAACAAAACAAACTTGCAACCATGACAATGGCCCGCTCCCCCACCCCCAACCTCCACCATGTTTACACATGGTGTCTTCCCTTGTACATAATTAGCTCTCGTTAGGCCTATATCAAATCTGATTAGACCACTGTACAATATCTCCATTAAAAATAATACAGTATATATTTTAATGATGAATAGAGTACAGTATAATATATTTTATAAAATAAATTCTTCTTTAATTAACTGTACTACAGAGTACTTCTAATGGTATGCACTTATACTCATGGTAACATTTTCATATGTATTTATACCAATACCATGTTACCTATACTAATCCAGATAATACTAAGTGTTATATAAAAATTCTTGAGATAAATGTACACGCATCCCCCTGGTTATGGAATTTAGAAATTATAACCAATAAATTCGGGATATGGCCCAAAAATTTGCCCTTACGAAATTAGGGTAAATTTTAAAGTTTTCAAACATAATCACGATATGCAACAAAAAATTTCACCTAAATTATAAAATTTATTTCGTTTGGATTTCTTGGTGGTAGCTATAATATGGTGAAGGGTGTCGCACCCACGCTAACAGTGCTCAGTTTGATTTCAAATCCCAGCATATTCAGTGTTGCATCTGTGTTCAGGACTGTGTTACTGTGTACCCTTATTCAAGATGAGTGGAAAGAGACTATAAAGTAAAAGAAAAAGCAGTAGTGCCAAAAGATCCCTTAAAGGAATTATGTTGGAGGTTTTATGGAGGTAACTCCCAGTAGCTCAGATCACACCACCTTACCTCATCACCTCACGCTGCATTCAACATTGTGACTGAATCATTAAGTGTTTAAAAATGTTTATTTTCATTCATATGTATGCTTGTATTACGTATATTTGCTGAAAATATTTCCTTGGGAACGCAACTCCAATTATATAATGGGAGACAATGGGAAAATTAGTCCTGCATTACGGAAAAATTTTTAAAGGAAGCATCCCTTCCGTAACCCAGGGATGCCTGTATATATTAGGTGCCACAAGGAGAGCTCAGACTCTCAATTGGCTCAGTGATGACTATAATCACTAAATAAGCAAAAGATCGCCAAATTAACGCTATACTGCTAACCATGACTTTCTGCTTAAGCTATAACTATTTGTCACATTTCAACTAATAGCTTAAGCGAGACCCTCATAAAATGAGACCCCACTGTATAATTTTAGACCGTATTAGCTGAAGAGCAGCAACTTTATATTTAAAACTAGCTACACCAGGATGGCTAGTGATAGGTTATCATCAAGCGCCAAAGAATATTTATATTATATAAAAAATATCAACAATTACAGGTATATTAAGTATTCATTCTTAGAAGAAAAAAAATTGTTTAGCTCATGTGAATTCTGGAGATCCAAATATTATTAAATTAAAATTAAATTATGGGAGTCAAAACAAATTGTGTAAACATCGTATGGGTGTTGTAACAGATCAGGGTTCAGACAATACTTGCTTAGATCACTTCTTAGTGTCACTTACTACAATGTGAATTATCATGAATACATTTTGTGGTACAGTACCTGCATAAATGATAACAATAATAGATAAGCATGATTTATTACTCTTGAAGAAAAGAAAATTTCTTCTCATTCCAATACTTACGTACAGTACTTGAAAACTAATACCTTGTATACCTGAGCACGTCGACCATTATTATTAAACAAGTTAAAGTAAGATCAGTTAAATCACCAACATAATGGTTTGTGCATTTCAGATTTCATGACCACATATATGAATATTTTGACTACACAACATGTACTACAATATAGTACAGTATGTACATTAATATCTGTACACGAGTTGCCATTATTTCTGTAGAGTTAGAAATATTAATTTAACTGTGTATTCGGCGTCAGAATCAATTGAGGCGCTCCCATTGATAGTGACGAATCAACCAATGGCACCCAAATCAGATTATTGTTTCAATAATAGGAAGCCCGACTCTTTCTCTACCCAATACAGGGTTTATTGACGAATAAACCCTGTATTGGGTAGAGAAAGAGTCGGGCTTCCTATTATTGAAACAAGAATCTGATTTAGGCGCCATTGGTTGATTCGTCACTATCAATGGGAGCGCCTCAATTGATTCTGACACTGAATAGACAGTTTTCACAAGTATCTTTTGGATATCTACAGAAACAAAAAATTATGTATCCAGAAATTTTTAATTTACTTATGGTAACAATGTTTAAATATTCTTGTTGCCCAGTCAGTACTAATTACCTCAATTTATCTCACAGCTTGAATATTTAGCAGAGTACAGTATGTAAACTTGATACATGTGCTGTATCTACATTACTACATTACTAAGCTTTATCATACATATTTTCATAACCTTCCTTTTTAAGAAATTATAATTGGAAGAAATGAGCAGTATCAATAAATAAGATTAATTATAATAATATAATCTCTAAAATTTACCTCAGTGATGAGGTAACAAACTGGAAAATATACAAATGGTAACTGACTAATTATGAAAAGTTACTACAATGTATGGGCTGAATATGATAACACTACTGTATGTACATATTCTAAATAATTACACATATTAGCCCTAAATAGTGATAGTGTCAACGAGACTTGTTGGAACAAGCTTTGATTTATCGTGCATATATTTTATCATACAATATGGCATTTAAAGCAATAGACGGAAGAAATTCTCAGTCACGTATCACCCAATGGATACATTCATTAAAAAAAAAGTTTAAGTGTAATAAAAGCTCCTTAAATACAAAAAGAATAAACAAGATAAAAATAAAACCATTATTCACAGGGTATTTATTCGTAATAAATAATTTTAGGATGCTGGAGCTCTAATTCAAATTCACATTTCATAGTAACTAATCCCCAAAATATATACATAACATATCCTCTCACACTCTCACACATATCGTGGAAGGAAGAGACCAAATTTCGATTCAATGCCTCTAAATATCGGAACAGCAACTTTATAACCACCAATGTGATCTGGGTTGGTTGAACGGTGATCTGCTGCTGTAGCCGGCAGCTGGGCTTCTGACCCTGTTGGCCGACTGGAAATAAATAAGACCATTAATATTGACTTGATCGCAGTTTATGCTATAAAGTAGTGGTACTTAAAGATCTGCTGAATACCAGTACATATACCTGGTAATGTACTCCATAATAAACACATCGCATTCATTTGTACCATAAAAATATTACAGTATAAGACATTTGTCATTAATGTTGTGGTCAATACACAGTGAAATGTAAAGGAGTAAACCTAACATTTCATTTGTGACTATGACTGGAAATTGGGGTGTGGGGGGATCTCCCTTACTAATAGATTCTCAGGAAAACTGCTCACATTTTAATTATAAGTAAGGGTTGATTGAGACTTAAACTTGACTGGTTTAATGAGGACCACATGATATACATTTTGCAGGTTCAGCAGAAATGACGTTTAAGATGGCATTGATATTGTATCAGAAGGCCCCTGTGTTGGGAGAACTTTGGAACCGGCACGGTGTTTCTAAAACAGTAATAGGATAAGTCCAGTAGTCGGATGGTACTCCTTTGCATTTGCCAACCCCTTGTAAATACAGTCATTTTAATTGGGATTACTGAATTCATGAAAACCTAATACAGGGTACTGTACAGTATGGAGTCATTGTCAATGGGAAACTTTATGTGGCTGGGAACACAACCCCACCTTTTAGTATAGAAATCTATCTTTTCTTATTTCAATTTCACTTATATGGACTTTTCTAGGAAGACAATCCACAGTAGAGATGAGGGCAAACTATCAATATACAACACTTAACAGTTTTGGACAAAAAGAATTTGGCAGAGAGGGAGTGTAAGCTGCACCTACCTCATAATTAAAAAAAAAATCAATTTGTGGTGTGTAATGAAAATTTCAGACTTTTGATCGCCACCTCTATGCAATGTTGCCAAGTGTCTACCAACCCCTACCTTCCCATACACATCTCCCTTCCTCCTGCCCTACCTGCCAAATTCTTTTTGTCCACAACTGTACAGTCAGGATCAAAAGTTCATGTGAAGCAGTGAAATTGTGTCACAGGAACAAGTAAATGGTGAAGAAAGTAAGATGAAAGTTGGTGTCCCTTCTGTTTATCATGCTGGTGGAGACAAAATCATGAGACTTTAGGACTGATCTGCCTTGGGAGTTGTTGTATGTTGATACCTTAGCTGATAACAGATGGTATTGAACAGGCAGGGGAGAAATTAAAGAAATGGAAGGATGGAATCAAGTTAAGGGGCCTGAAAGTGAATGTGGCAAAAAACAAAAGTACAGACCATGAGTGCTTGTACTAAGTGGAAAATGGTCATGCGCTGTTTGTATTAAAGGTGTTTTCTGCACACACTTGAAGTTGATAACATCATCTAGTTCTGTTCAGTATGTACTGAAAACCATGTGCCCACAGCAAGACTGGAGAAACTCAACATTGGGAATATGTCCCTGGACTGTGTCGAGCTCTGTTACCTGGGTGACATTATCGGTGCTGGTGGGGGTGCTGAAGCCTGCCCAGTTACAAGAGTCAGAAGTGGCTGGAGGAACTTTAGGGGGCTGCTGCCTTTATTGATGACAAAAGGACCTTCTCTCCACATGAGAGAAGAATGTATGTAGTTGGTGTGAGGTGTGTGATGTTATATGGCAGTTAAACATGGGCAATAAAAGAGGATGATATAAGTAGATTTGGACAAGCTGAAATAAGAATGGTGAGGTGGATGTCTTGTGACACTGCAAGACAGGAAGCCCTGTTCAAAGCAAAGAGGGTATCAGGGTATTGAGAGTATTGGTGAAATTCTGCATAGAGGTAGGCTGAGATAGTTTGGGCATGCAGAGAGAAAGGATGAGACCAATTAGGTCAAAATGTGCATGAGCCTAAATTTAGAGGGTAAGAAAGAAATTGGTAGGCCAAGAATGACACAGGGAGAGGTTATAAGAAGTGACATTAAAGTTAGGAACCTAACAAGAGAGACTGCAGGAGACTATTTGTGCAACATGGAGAGCTGTGTGTGAAATAATTTTGTAAAACAATATCTTAGAACTAATACTGACAACGAGAGATTTTTAAAACACTTACATGCCACCGAAATCAACGTAGAACAGTCTCTGCAAGATTTCATAAGTTACCAGAGTGACACCAAACTGTGGAGATGATCTGAACACTCGAGCTGTTGAAGAAAATAGTTACAGTACATAAATTTGGTTTCCTGTCTCTGGGAACTTAAGACAAAAACAAATTCTTCAAATTATAACCTAATTTACATCATTACTCATTAACCCTCTCCCACATCATGATGCAATTCGCATAAAATAATTAGGTAGCACTATTTGCATCGGCGACGCGAATTATTTCATTAAACTATAAAAAAAAAATAAAAAAAATCTAGATAATTGCATCATAGATGACTGCATGGTTTTGCAAGGAAAGCTTCCAGAAAGTAACAAAGGATGGGTGGAGTTCTGCTGCCCATCAGTCCTCCTGTCAGCTATGCTGATAGGTTGTATTTGTCACTATTTCCACTCTCACCCTCCACACAATTAGTCTTATAAAAATTCCAAGACCACCATTGGAAAGCTCATAAAATTCCGCTTCTGTAACTATAGTTATACAGAGTATCTCCATTAGCCAGAACAATTGGTGCAAAGCACTTCCGGAAGGAGAGATTTCCGGGTGACGAGGCGACTCTCAAAGCTGGAAAAATTCCCTTATCCCCTGAATTTTCCAGGTAATGGAGAAATGTTCTTGGAAGTTCCAGAATGATGCATTATTTCATCTCTCAGAGTCAGAAGAAATCCCTCGTTCCTGGAATTTTTGGAAAATGCACCTGATTTTCATCTCTCAGACCTGGAAAAAAAAAAACTCCCCCATCCCTGGAATTTTCTGGGTACTGGGAAAATTTTCTCTGAATTTTCCAGAAAATGTGCCCCTTGGAAAATTGTTCCCAAAGCCGGAATTTTCGACTTTGGGACGATTTTCCAAGAAAATTTCAATTACGGCTATTGGAGAGTTCCAGGTTTGAAGGATTCCAGCTAACGGAGATATTACGAATGTAATACGTACCTTTATAGGTTTGAGAAAATATCAGAGATATGATACTGGCAACAGAAATTCAATTTTCTTTATTCAGAGTGAAAAAAGTACAGGTGTTGATGAGGTAAAGGACATCGAAAAGTTATTGTAAGGTGATCGATTGTATATCCAGAAAAAAAAAATAAGGGCTAAGACCTGACGATGATGAACTTTATATAATTAACCAATACAATTCATGCGTTTTAGTTCAAATGCAGTTCAGTGTACCAATATGTCATGTTAAATTAGTAAGTAATGCAGGCACAAACTTTAATTATAAACTATATCACTGTTACTCTACTCACAATTAGCTTATATTAGTGGATTAAGAAACCATGTACACTATCTGTACATCTATGTTAAACCAAGTTGTCAGTCTTTCTGTTCCCGAAATCTTCCACACTACTCACCATACAGAATTTATGTATACCTCACAAGAAAACTTGTACATGATAACCAAAACTGATATGGGGGGGGGGGGCATGGAAATATACAAGTGGCACTCAAATCAGGAGCCTATTGATACCCCCCAGTTCATTCAGTTATCAGTGGGCACAGTACCTTACTTTGTAATTGGGAATTTGAAAACAGGCAAGCACAGTGTTGACTGCACTGCCTCCTATGCCAAAAACTTAGTATCTACACTGCTCCTATCAGCCCGTCAGGCCCAATGGTGCTACTTTCACGTTTTATGTCTGTCTAAAGCAAATTCCAAACCTATTAATATTTGGAAATCATATAAGTACACAGGGTGATCAAAAGTTGCAGTGCAGTGAATTTTTTATTTGATGTTAAAGTTGTGTATGTCAGTCTTCATCTTAAACCCTTATCTTCAAAATTAATTTACCAATACCTGTACAAGATACAACTTTTTTAGTGAAAAATTTATATTTACAGAAAGAAAAATGCAGTACATGGACAGTGCAAAACAGAAGTTTGCCAAAAGTTTCTGAATAATGCACCTCCAAATTTTTTATTACCCTTTATAATTCACCAGAAAGTTTTGTTTCAGTGACTTAGTGATAAAATATTACGCAGGGGTACATGGGAAAGGTTTCAGGAATGTGGGTGATGAGTAACAGGTATGGTCCTACCTTGAGGACAGGTTTCTGCTCTCAAGTACTAACCATATTAGAGTTATATACTATGCCATCTTAATAAGGTTTTACACAAAGAAGTGTCTTGGTAAAAAGAGGAACAAGAACGACAAGATAAGGGCATACGAGTAGTAGTAGTAGTAGTAGTAGTAGTAGTAGTAGTAGTAGTAGAAAGAACACTTCTTGCACTTCCACCAAGACTGGGAGGGATGGGACTAACTAATCCAGAGGAGATTGCTGACTCTGAACATCAAAATTCACTTAAGCTCACGGCAGCCCTCACTGACCACATAATAGCCCAGAATGCAACAGGGGAAGTGGACACCAGCGAAGTTAATAAGATCCGTAGGTCCATTACAACAGATCGGCAGCACTGCCAAAATGACATGTTGCAGCAACTATTGCTGCTGGTTCCAGAAAATTTGACAAAAAAAGTAGCTATAGCGCAGGAGGTGGGCGCCTCGAACTGGCTAACTACGTTACCGATAAGGGCAAATGGTTTCAGCCTTAACAAACAAGAATTTACAGATGCCATTGCTCTAAGGTACGGTTGGCCAGTAGATGGTTTGCCCTCCCAATGTGTGTGTGGCTATTCCTATGATGGCGATCACGCCATGGTTTGCAAGAAGGGGGGCTTCATATGCATGAGGCATGACGAGGTAAGGGATCTCACAGCAAATATGTTGAAGGAAATCTGCCGGGACGTCATGGTAGAACCGACCCTCCTTCCACTGGATGGCGAGATCTTCCAACACAGGACTTCAAACACATCTAACGAAGCCCGTGTGGACGTCAGTGCTCGAGGATTCTGGACGCGGGGACAGCGAGCTTTCTTCGACATCAGGATTTTTGATCCCATGGCCGTTTGTCACCGTAACCTAGCTCTCGATGCTGCGCATAGGAGGAACGAGAACGACAAGAGAAGGGCATATGGGGAGAGAATTCAAAATGTTGATCAAGGCAGCTTCACTCCTCTAGTGTTCACAACCTCTGGTGGGATGGGCCCAAGTGCAAGATGTTTCTACGCCAGACTCGCGGAGCTGATCTCCGAACAGAAGCAGCAGCCCAGAAGTTGTGTCACAGCCTGGATGAGATGTCGACTGTCCTTCTCTCTCCTTCGGTCGGCTTTGCTCTGCCTCAGGGGAACGAGAGCTTCTGCCCCTACTCCGACAACTGCTGCAGATATCGACTATGAGGCTACAGTCACTGAATGCCGCATGGATCTGCGGCTCAACTAATTTAACACAGATAGGATAGTTTCTTATGTATTAGGATATTTAATATTAAGGTAAATAAATGGTGGCGAAGGTGTGGCTATTGGGGGAGGCTGTTGTAGTAGTAGTAGTAGTAGTAGTAGTAGTAGTAGTAGTAGTAGTAGTAGTAGTAGTAGTAGTAGTAGTAGTAGTAGTAGTAGTAGTAGTAGTAATAATTATTTGTAGCAAATAAATTGTATAATAAAAAATACACAAAAATAAAAGAATAATGATAAAAATAATAAAAATAATAAAGAAATACAAGAATGAAAAAAAGATCGAAAGTGAGAAACACGACCTAGACCTAGGAATTATTATTACAGTATTATTACTATATTTTTGCCCCCCAGGCCCTGATATGGGTCTGTGACCTGTGCCCGGGTGGGCTAATCCCTGTAAAAAAAAAAAACCTAACCATTCTGAAATTCGAAACACATCTGGCCCCAAGGATTTCGGATAAGGAATTGTCAACCTGTATATCAACTGTTTCATTTAATGTTGTCTGCATCCACTGGTTTATTCCAAGTCTGTGTGTAACAAAATATGATGCATAAAGTGTTAAAAGCACATAATTTAATGTAAAAATACAGTAACCATAAGTAATAAAAGTGCCCTTCAAGTATATTAAGTTTACACCACGCCAAAATACGCTAGTCACCCCTCACGTGACCGAGTCATTTAAATGTGCTAGTGTTCCTTATGAATAAAGAAAATGTTGTATTCTAAGAAGTAATATCAAGATAAAAGAGAAGAAAAAATAAGAGTGTAGGGGTATATTGTGTGTGAGAATATCGAGGCAGAAATCATTAAAATAAACGTGCGCTTGTTAGCTGTGAGAAGGTTGCTCACATGCCATTGTTACACAAGGAACCATAAACGTTATGGAAATATAATTTTAATGCCCTAATGTAATTTTCAAATACAGGTAAATAATATAAACTATAAAATAAAATAAATTAAGAGTGGGAAGTCAATTATGTGGGATAGCAAACAGTGTGCAATTTCACCATATTTCTTTATAGCTGTAGTTTACATTCATTTGGTGCTGTGTTCATAACACACAAGGCAGTATTTTCTAGATTTAATAAACTAATTTGAGCCACCCCTGTTTGTTAAATCGAGCTTTCCATTATGTTCGCTCGATTTACGGAACTATTTCACTAAATCTAGCGTGATTTCGTTTAATTCTGCGCTACACGCGCAAAGCGTTGCTTGACATGTGTAGTTTCTTTACATCCGCCCAGTCTTTGTCTGCCACCACCGCGTGTTGTTTACTGCTACCTCTCGGTCTACTTTGTTAAGGTGGACCCTGCTAAGGCAAACATCTCTCAAGCTGGACAAAATTATTCCCCGACTCCCGACCCCCCCCTCTCAAAAAAAAAAAAACAGACAAAATTTGTCCTCACATAACATTTTTGCCTTGAGCCAAAATTTCAATGGACCAAGACGTCAGCACGCAGGACACAAGTGCCCAAGAGTTATCAATTGTTGTTTGTGGGAATTACAGGTATTATTTAATTCACACTATCAATGATGGTAGAATGTTTCTTATGTTATCGAAGGTAAAGGTATGGTTTTATAATTTGTTTATTACTATGCCTGTCACTGTTTTCAAATTTGTGGCTGCAATGACCCTTGGAAATTTAATTACATTTTTCAGTGCAAATTACTCGTCAACTATACGTTTCCAAAATGCGATTTTGGTGTTAATGTGTTATTCTGTAAGTACATAATTAGTTAAACCCCTTAAATTTCAATTCTGTGAAAAAAGTATATTTTGGGCGAAAAATTACCAAGGGGTAAGGCTTTCCCTTTCGACAGTTTTGGCCCAAAAATTAGATTTTGTTAAAAATCACATTATAAGTACTCCTGAGCATGCTGATTTCGAATATATGGTCCACGATTCGATTGCAGGATAATTAGTGGCTGTAATGACCCTTGGATAATTTAATTACATTTTTCAATGCTAATTTCTCGCTAACTATGGGTTTCCAAAGTACGATTTTGGTGTTAAGGTGTTATTCTGAAGGTACCTTTTTTAAAATAAAATCCTTAAAAAAATATATATATATATATATATATATATATATATATATATATATATATATATATATATATATATATATATATATATATATATATATATATATATATATATGAGAGAGAGAGAGAGAGAGAGAGAGAGAGGAAAATTTTATAATAGAAAATGGGAAATATCTACTTTCCCTTAAAGTAGATTATCTACTTTTCGGGAAAGTAGAAAACCAACTTTCCCTGAATGTAGATATTTCCCATTTTCAGTGATACAAATTTCACGTTTTCTATGATAAGTAGATATCCAACAAGAGTTCCTGTGAAGTTCGGATGCCAGAGTCTGTTGATCTCGGTTGCCAGTTGCTGCCAACACCTGACGAGATGGACGAATCCTCTACGACTGGAAATAGGCCCAAACTTAAACTTGGACTGAAGTGAAGTCCCCACGTGCAGTTCCTTGATACGGCCTTACGTTTTGGACATCAAGTTACCACCTATTCTTTTCTATGACCCTTCTTTATTGTGCAATGTATATTTAAGCATTTGTTGTAAGATGATTATGCTTTGTGTACTAATCTTTAGTTTTAATCTACCTTACAGTAGATTATTGTTGGGGGAGCTGTGTAAGGGCGGAAACGATCTTCCTGCTGGTTACCGCTGCTAACTCGCTCTTTGCTGGTGCTGACGACACTTGGGGCAGTTGGACAGAGGTGAGAACGGCAGCGACTATCTGGGTCACCGGCAGATTCAACCCAGCCGCCATACAGTCACTATCTAGCTACCCCGCTGTTCTCATCATAGGTCCTGGACTCGTGGGCTGTGTCCCCAGACCTTCACCTATCGACTGTCAATTCTCTGGGCATCTACCACTACCATACCGTCAGTTCATCTCATTCCGTCTGTGCCCCGGTGTTCTGCCATTTCAAGACATCGCTCGAGTGTGGAGTTGAATGGACGCTTCCCAACCCTGAGTGTGGATCACCGTGTTCCAGAACCTTACCCCAGGGCCACTGCCGTAGGAAATATCTGTTCATTGTTTGATTCTTTCAGTTGTTGACTCCCATTAATTGTTTGATTCTATTAATTGCTTACTCCCATTATTGTTTGCTCCCTTTAATTGTTTGCTTCCAGTAATTGTTTGACTCCATTAATTGTTGACTGCCTTAATTGTTTGACTCCCGTAATTGTTATTTGATGTTTGTTGAGTGGTGTCAGAGTTTTGTGTAATATTTTTATAGTAAAGAGATGTCCATCTCAAACGGTTGTTTGTTATTCCTCAGAGAACCATGGTCCTTGACTTTCCTTGATTAAGAACCTGATTGGTCTGGTAAGGGATTTCTATCCCTAATTCCCAGGCCTTTACAGTAATATTTCCCCAAAAGTCAATAATCTACTTCCCCAAAAGTCGATAATCTACTTCTCCAAAAAGTCGATAATCTACTTTCCCGAAAAGTAGATAATCTACTTTTTGGGAAAGTATATAACCAACTTTCCCGGAAAGTAGATATTTCCCATTTTCTATGATACAAATTTCCCGTTTTCTATGATAAGTAGATAACCAACTTTCCCAGAAAGTAGATATTTCCCATTTTCTGTAATACAAATTTCCCGTTTTCTATGATAATCTACTTCGGAAAATTAGGCAATATTTCCCCAAAAGTCGATACTGTACTTCTCCAAAAAGTCGATAATCTACTTTCCCGAAAAGTAGATAATCTACTTTTTGGGAAAGTAGATAACCAACTTTCCCGGAAAGTAGATATTTCCCATTTTCTATGATACAAATTTCCCGTTTTCTATGATAAGTAGATGACCAACTTTCCCAGAAAGCAGATATTTCCCATTTTCTGTAATACAAATTTCCCGTTTTCTATGATAATCTACTTCGGAAAATTAGGTAATATTTCCCCAAAAGTCGATAATCTACTTCCCCAAAAAGTCGATAATCTACTTTCCCAAAAAGTAGATAATCTACTTTTCGTGAAAGTAGATAACCAACTTTCCCGGAAAGTAGATATTTCCCATTTTCTATGATACAAATTTCCCGTTTTCTATGATAAGTAGATAACCAACTTTCCCAGGGTAGATATTTCCCAACTTTCTGTCGATACAAATAGTAGATATTTCCCACTTCTATGATAAATTAATTATCCCGTATAACCAACTTTCCCGGAAAGTAGATATTTCCCATTTTCTATGATACAGTTTTCTATGATAAGTAGATAACCAACTTTCCCAGAAAGTAGATATTTCCCATTTTCTGTAATACAAATTTCCCGTTTTCTATGATAATCTACTTCGGAAAATTAGGCAATATTTCCCCAAAAGTCGATAATGTACTTCTCCAAAAAGTCGATAATCTACTTTCCCGAAAAGTAGATAATCTACTTTTTGGGAAAGTAGATAACCTTTCCCGGAAAGTAGATAATTTTCTATACAAATTTCCCGTTTCTATGATAAGTAGATAACCAACTTTCCCGGAAAGTAGATATTTCCCATTTTCTGTAATACAAATTTCCCGTTTTCTATGATAAGTAGATGACCAACTTTCCCAGAAAGTAGATATTTCCCATAGATTTCCCATTTTCTGTAATACAAATTTCCCGTTTTCTATGATAATCTACTTCGGAAAATTAGGCAATATTTCCCCAAAAGTCGATAATCTACTTCTCCAAAAAGTCGATAATCTACTTTCCCGAAAAGTAGATAATCTACTTTTAGATAATCTACTTTTGGGAAAGTAGATAACCAACTTTCCCGAAAGTAGATATTTCCCATTTTCTGTAATACAAATTTCCCGTTTTCTATGATAATCTACTTCGGAAAATTAGGTAATATTTCCCCAAAAAGTCGATAATCTACTTCCCCAAAAGTCGATAATCTACTTTCCAGAAAAGTAGATAATCTTTCGGGAAAGTAGATAACCAACTTTCCCGGAAAGTAGATATTTCCCATTTTCTATGATACAAATTTCCCGTTTTCTATGATAAGTAGATAACCAACTTTCCCAGAAAGTAGATATTTCCCATTTTCTGTGATACAAATTTCCCGTTTTCTATGATGATCTACTTCGGAAAATTAGGTAATATTTCCCCAAAAGTCGATAATCTACTTCCCCAAAAAGTCGATAATCTACTTTCCCAGAAAGTAGATATTTCCCATTTTCTGTAATACAAATTTCCCATTTTCTATGATAATCTACTTCGGAAAATTAGATAATATTTCCCCAAAAGTCGATAATCTACTTCCCCAAAAAGTCGATAATCTACTTTCCCGAAAAGTAGATAATCTACTTTTTGGGAAAGTAGATAACCAACTTTCCCGGAAAGTAGATATTTCCCATTTTCTATGATACAAATTTCCCGTTTTCTATGATAAGTAGATGACCAACTTTCCCAGAAAGTAGATATTTCCCATTTTCTGTAATACAAATTTCCCGTTTTCTATGATAATCTACTTCGGAAAATTAGGTAATATTTCCCCAAAAGTCGATAATCTACTTCCCCAAAAAGTCGATAAT